>NC_079379.1:12151775-12211775 GCF_021018895.1 Seriola aureovittata
ACACACACACACACACACACACGCTGCTGTGTTGTTGTCATGACTGTCATCAAACGCTGAGTAAATGCTAATGCCTGTTTGTTTGTGTGCTCGTGTAAACAATTACCATAGAATTAGACTGAACAGAAAGGATATTGAGAAGAGCAAGGTACTGAACTATAGCTGCCGTGGAAACACTATGGTAACAGTATGGATATGATATACACATATGAGACATATCGAGACCACTAATTGTGACTCAGACTCACAATTACTTGGCAGCTACTAGTTTGTAACTACAGCTACCACTGTAGATAATATGTGATTAGATCCTATAGTTGTATAAAGTATGAGCAGCCCCTAAGATATGCAGCCCCCTAATTTACAACAGCAAATATCTTTTGAAGGAAACCTAATTGCAACTGGATGTTTTCTATTTACATAATAAAGATATGTTGTTAATTTTATATGTTAAGCAAGCTGCAAAAATTGTGATACTGAAAGTTAAATGCTCAATGAAAAAATACTTCCTATTTATCAGCTTGTAGTAAGTAAAGCATTATTAAATGTTTTTTTTATGGTCATGTTCAAGCACTCGCAGCGCTTCAAGGTCATGGTCAGTTCACAGTGACTTCAGACATTTACATTTAACCAAAACCATAACCTCTCCTTCACCTTACCCAAACCTAAACCTAACCATAGATATGACACTTGTGGACTTTGTTTGGTTCATAAATGCGGCGCTTTATTCATTCAAAAGAACATTACATAATCCAGACAGTGATGTTTGTCACCATAATGATGCAGCCTCATAGATTTATACAGAGTTAAAAAAAAAAAAAAAGCATTCGAAATCAACAATGACCCACTACAAAATGAAAACACAGCTTTCATCTTGCTGCGTCACTTATGGTTTTCCCATCGTCAAGTCAAGTCAAGTCACGTCAATTTATTTATAGAGCATATTTAAAAAACATCAGTGTTGACCACAGTGCTTAACAGGAGTTGAACAGATGAGATTATTCATATGGATATATGGATAGAATCATAAAAACACACTAATAATACACAGGGAACAAATAAATGTGTGACCATGTCTTTAGGATGACTATTAAAAGGGCTAAAGAAAACAGATGGTTCTGTAGACGGGTTGTACAGGTGACAGCTGAGGAGGAAGTTCACACATGTAACCTGGTGCCAGTCCATGCAGAGCTTTAAAAACAAATGCTACAATGATATATAACACTCTGAATAATCAGTGCTTGAAGTATAATTGGCTGATGTTTTACTTGAGTAAAATGTTGAAGGCAGAGCTCATTGTCATAAACTGTTTATGTATTGCTAATTTTAAAATTGATGGGGTTTTTGAGCATGAATAATGCGGCATAATTAGTTAATCGTGTACAACTAAAATGGAAAGTATTTAACTGATTATGTACTGTATGTACTACTTGGTATAATATAGTTGTAAATGTTAATAGTTTGGTTGTATTATTGTAAATATATCGTCCTCCAACAAGGCTCCGTCATCAGTTACTGTCATCTTGGATTATTCTAGTTTGCCTCGTGTGTTCATCATGGGAGAAAGTTTCAGCACAGCAGGAGGTGAGGACTGAGAGAGGTTTGGAAAGTTCAGCAGACTCACACGGCCGTGGACAAGCGAAATGAAATAAAAATTGGATAGTTAATGTGTTAATATTCACTGTAACCAAGCCTTCCATGTGATGGTTACCGTTTATGGACCAAAATTGGACTGAGTGAGTTTTGGAAAAACTCTCTTCATTTGGCAGAAGCTGTTCCGTGCACCTTTAATACCCCACTATTGAGCCTGCCTGTCACCATGAATAAACCTGTAAACAGAATATTCCAGTCCAGCTGTGGTGTCCTGCTCTCGGAGAGCAGAAGAGTCTGCCAGAAAAAAAAAAAAAAAGATGAGGCTGCCAGCTCGCCTCTCTGACTGAGCAGGAGGTTACTCCTAATGCAGTGGAAAATAGTGATGATCCCAGTGGTAGCAGCAGAAGTCAGTGCTGATCAGCAGCGTGGTTTCTGTTGACATTGAGTTGAAGTTTATTTATATATACGGCACACTGCTTCATCACAACTCTCAAGTTTTTTATTTTTTTTATTTTTTTACAGAGAAAATAGAATCAGAGAAACAGATATAAGAATGAAACACTGGAGCTAAGAAATCAAATAGCAGCAACAGGACAAAACAAACAAACAAATCTGGTCTATCTAATCTTGCAGCACCTCCATCCTTAGCCTGTGCAAGAGAAGGAGAAAAAAAAAAAAACACTTGAAAATAAAAGGAAAGAAACCTTAGAACAGGTAGTGTGTGTCTAAATTGGCACAAACAGCAAAAACCAAAAGTCGAAGGAGTAACCTGACTCAAATTGACAGTGAGACATCATAACTGGTTTTCCAATAATCTTCCAATGATCTTAACCGGATTATTCTAACAGAGTTTTGTTACCTACATGTGCCCAGAGGCAGGTAACATGAGGACCTGTGTTTAAAAGGATAATTCTTTGTGTATTTAAGTGTAGGGACTTTGCAGTTTTGTGCAGGTGGAGCTTTGCTGCATGAAAATCCCATAAACACAATGATTCTGAGAGAGAGATTCTACCATAGTGAGCGTATGTTTACACGTGGCCGCCGAAACCAGGATATTTAACTGTAACTGGGTTAAGATTGAACGCAGCCCCCGTGGATGTAACTGTAGTCATTGACATTGCCAAATAAAATCAGCTCTATAGTCTAATCTGAACAAAGGATTGTATTTCAACCAGTGCAGGACATCACTTCAAGTCATCTGATGTTGTTCCTCAAATAAGTGGAAAAAATAAAAAGCATAAACAGAGACACAAACAAGCTGTTTGAGAAAATTTCATCACTGTCAACAACTTCTGTAATCTCCTTATTTCTTTTCTCTGTTCAGTAGTGATTATCCCAAATTAATAAGCTTTAAGAACACACAGCACAAAGGTTTATATATTTCCAAACCAGTTTTCTCTCTCTGTCTCTTCCTGGTTAACGCCGTTTGTCACAATGGGACCGAGATAGATTTATATCTGGACCTTCACTAAAAGCCCCAAAGTTTCAAAACAACTTTTGAAAATCTCATCTAAGTGCAGACACAGAGTCTGTGTGTGTGTGTGTGTGTGTGTGTGTGTGTGTGTGTGTGTGTGTGTGTGTGTGTGTGTGTCTGTATGTGTGTCATTGCCTATGTCTAAAAGTCGAGGGACACAATGAGCAAATGGGAGAGAAGGAAAGCCAGGAGAGGGAAATGCAGACAGAGGGAGCGAAAAAAAACAAAAAAAGGGAGACGGAGTCAGGCTGTTGATTTGTGAGCAGAAGTGTGTGTGTATGTAAAATCTATAAATGTTCCGACGACATGGACAGACCAGCCGCCGCTCAGCATGTAAACCGAAACCACATTTACTTTTCCAATCAGCAGTATCTCCGTCATTCTTTCTCTCATCCACCCCGCCTTCTCTCTTTATGTGAAATCTACTAAAATCTTTAAGCAGTGTTAAATGTATTTTATAGAAAATTCCAGTGACATAATTACAGAACTCCTGATTTTGCTGCAGGTGAACAGGAGATATTCAGATATTATGTTACTCTGTGGGGCGGGATTTATTTCATCTGGCTGTTCATGATGGACGAGTTTGAAACTGAAACCTCATCATTAGAGACATAATGTGTGAATAAATACTTACTCTATTACAGTAATATGTTTCCAAGGACTACAGTGCACACACAGGGATTGGCTCTAGTAATAATAATAATAATAAGAAGAATGTATTTTCTTAGATTTACAGAAATCTTATTATCTTTATCTGATCAACATGGTACAATATTGAAAAATATCATAAATGGTTGAGTTTGTTTACCAAGCAATTTAAAATGCATTCTTTGGTGATAACATCTATTTCTTTGCAACTCATTAAAAGTTATAGAGAGCTTTTTTATATTTATATATATGTTGGAAGAGGAAACAAACAACAAGGAAAAAAATAAATAAAAAATCACCAAAATAATATCATCCCAGCCACTGTCTTTGCACCCGAGTTGCTCCCACAGGCTTTGTGGTCAGAGAGCAGCCAAGAGCTGTGGTCTGCACTGGTGAATACAAGTATTCATACAATTCTTGTAAAATTAAAACATAAATCTCCTTAGTTTGATTTGTGCAACAACTGAACATTTTAAATACACATTTGCAGTTTATCATTCATCATTTATAATTGTTAAAAAAAGAAAAAAAAGAAAAACTGAGGTCAATGTGGCAGAGTAAATTTTCCCAAGTTAAACTAGTTTGTCAGATCATGTTGGACATCAGTGAGACATATATTTTTGTGAAACATAAAAACCTAAGACAAACAAAAATGATACGTTGTTGTGGAGATTTAGAAAGCGAACATGAGTGTGTCTGTGTCTGAGAGAGGGAGAGAGAGAGGAGACAATACAGGGATTCAGAACATTCAGAAAATGTGTTTCTATACATTGTAGTTCTTTGGCTGTGGTGCTGTGTACACAAACACACACACACACACACACACACACACACACACACACACACACACTAATTTACCCAGTCCACTGTACATCCACATCCACAAGACAAGTTATACTGGAGCATCACACTTATGTTCAGAAACGTTATGACTCTACGTGTTCAAGCAGGCCGTAGTGATCCATACAGTATGCTTCTTTTCCATACTCTATATTTATAATAATAATAATAAGCTTTATTTATATATTATCTTTAAAAAAAACACAGTTACAAAATGCTTTACAAGTCAACATAGAAATGTATGACGAACAATAGAACACAAATTAAAAACTGTTTAAAGATTATATTTAAACTATTACCGTTAACTATTTAAACAATTTAAACTCTCAAGAATCACTCTCACTCTCAGAGACAGCGACACCTCTCACATCACACACATGAAATGTTAATGATTAATTACACTAAATTGGACAAATGAGAAGAGGTCAGACTCACCTGTCACTGGTTCATTCTGCACTTGATCATGCAGGATACTTGAGCTGCTTTACCTGCTGCTGTTATACATTAATGTTATATTATGTGTCTGTATTGTGACAGAATAAAAACACGACATCATGTCATGACCACAAAATAATGATAATTGTTTCGAGTATGAACATTATAATACTAACAAACATAGAACTTCTGTTGTTGGATAAGGAACACTTCATGGGTTTGTGGTGTGTATATATACATATATATATGTGTATATATTTTAAGTAATTAAACTCAACAAAATTAAAACAAAGATACTGGAAAACCAACCTCTTCTTGTATAGGTTTGGGCTTGACCCAACTATTGATTATTTATTTATCATAATTTAAACTCACAACAGGAACTGTTTGGTCTTAAACTAAGATTCACATATTTGATCTTACTCAGTCCAGATTTAAATGGTTTAATGAGTGTGCACAGGTTCTTACATAACCTTGACTTCTTCATCTTGCTCTCTGGAAAAGGAAACATTCAGAACATAGACTTTTATGTCTTCCTGAACGGCCTTAAAAATGCTTTGCACCTTTGGTCCGCTTTTGTTTAGAACGATGGCCTGACAACACCGACTAGGCAACATGCCTAAAATCAATTCAACATCACAAATAAGACAATTTTAAGTTTTATATGGCATGAAAAAGAAAAAAATAATAAGAAAAAAAAATAAGTTTGACATCATGAAATGACTTTCTCCTCCTCAGGGAACACCACATCAAGCCAGTATCTAATAGCAGTACTTTACTGAAACCCATATCCGTACTAACTACATGGTCATGAGATGTAGAACAAGGTGTTTGATATATATATGAGAAATATATATGTGTATATATAATTTTATGTACGAGTCATTTATGAGTCATTGGAAATATTACTTAGCATCTTTCTTCAATGATGTTTCAAAATCGAAACAAAAATGAGATTTACAAATCAGCATACAAACACGCACAACATGATATATAGAGATCAAAACCAGGATCTCTGATCAATGGAAAACATAGTTATCTCTTTTTAAATTCATTTTTTCCTTATATAGTGGTGGGTTTGTAACTGCATGGGGAACCATTTCATGAGGGTCATTAGACTATGTGAGTGCTCTGCATGGTCATAATGATCAAGGTCATTGTACAAGATGCTCCCTATAGTGCCAAGACTATCCTCTCAATGTGTTTACTTATTCCAAAACAGCACAAAGCTTCCATATAGACGGTAGTTTCATGAGCAACACGATAAAGTGAAACACCTTCCATGACCTCATCCATCGCTCCAATAAAGTTGAAAGGTCGCAGTTAAAGTTTTTTTTTAATTTCATTTCTGGGGGAAAACAGGAGCTCTGGTCACTTGAAATTCGTTTACAAGCTTACAAGACTGAAAATATCAGCGTTTGGCGAATGATGAGCAAACAGATATGTACAACAGAAAGTTAATTAAACCAGAACTGGTTTGTTAAGTTCCTTTAAAAAGATTTTTTTTTTTTCTCTGTGAAACTAGATCATCAGTGAAATATCATTGTAATCACTAATTCCAAGCTGTCAACAGCTGCCATCCTGCATAAAGGAGCAAATAACAAATGACGTTTGTGTCTCCAAAGTGTTAGTGTTGATGGTTAAGACATACATTTTGGGTGGAGTATCACTTAAATCCCATTATGGGCTTGTCCATGATGGAAGGGCCCATTGCTGGGACTGCACCTCCCTCTGTTGTATTTGACAACTTAATTAGAACACAAGAAATGAGTCATCTCATCAAAGGGTTTGATTCGACTGGCTGTTTGGGGTGTGATTCAGAATGAGGCTGAGGCACATAATGTAAGCCACGTTATTCGTTTGCAATCTCCCGTGCACCGAGGCAATAATGTGCGTGTTCTCTGTTGCTGATACAAAATGTCATCAACTAATGTGTGAACATACACTGCCTTAATTAAACAACAAATATAGAAAGAGAAAGAGAGAAAATTAAAATAGAAGAGGTTTTTTTAAATTTATTATTACGATCAACACGTACTGTATTTTGCAATCACCTTCATTTTATGTGGTCTCACAACCACTTCCCTTAAAAGAATGAAGCCCTTATAAGGAAATGCCCCCCAGAAGACTGATGGTCTAACATTTCACCTACCTTGGGTGTGATTTCCTCTTCAACAGCCTCTCACTCACAGTCACTGACGGTGTGTGTGAACAGGCTCATCATGTTAACCTCAGGGAGGCCGTTCAGCTCCATCAGGGGACTGGTCTCACTATCAACCGATGGATTTTGTAGGAGCCGGAGCTCCTGCTGCATAGATGAATCAGCCCTCTCGGCCACTTTCATTTCCAGTGTTATGCTGACCCCAGGAACATAATTCAAATGTTTTTCTTCTCCTCTCATCTCCACTGGGGGACGGCTTCATGTGTGATGCTTTGAGAGGGTTTCAGTGAGTGGTGATATTCCACTGCAGCTACAGATCCGTCTAAAAAGCAAAGAAACACGGTGTAACCGTACTGTAGAGCATTATCCTCTAATAGTGCTGTAAGGGCTTTGTGACTCATGACTTCTGCAAGTCCCTGCACTTACATTGGCGTGTATTGTCACGGACACCCAATCAGGATGACGGTATTTAACATTATAGCAGCTGCTCTTTATGTAAGGACAGCAACAATACCACAGGCTTCAGTGACTAGTAGAATGGTAAGGTAACTCATTACAGGGCTACATCTCCAGTTAAGTACTACACTTACACTATGAACTGTATTTTTCACACAAGCTTTGGCATCATACAGAGTCCAGCTTGCCTGTGTGGCCAAAGCCCAAAGACTAAACCTGCTGCTGTGACACTGACAAAATAACACGTTATATTGCACTGTAAAATATCAAGCATAATGTCGGCTATTGTCTATGTTTATTTATTTAATTGGTTTATTAGTAAAAATCACTGTAAATGCACCAGATTTGGCCAAAAGACTTTTTTTTTTTTTTATCCGTAGTCCACGGACAGGTATTATATTGTCATCCCCTGCTGTCTCAGGAAACTTGCATATTCAATAGCAAAATGCTTATGACAGACTGAATGATAAACAATCCTGAAAAAACCCAACAATGCCATGTTCTTGAAGTTATTTATTTGTACAATGCGTGCTCGTGGAGTTGATGGCAACGTTGATGATATAGCATAATAAACTCTGGTTAGAGTACAGCGAAGGTTAGGAAGTTGAAACACTTGGTGAAGGAAAGTATAGTGGGGAGTTTGGGGTGGTGGATGGGCATATGGCTGTATCCAACTTTCATGCCGGAGACTGTAGATTACACCTCATCACAGACTAACAGTTGATATTGGCACAACACTGGCAACAAATTAACATTGGACATAAATTGTGCAACACAAAGTGTTCAGTAGAAATATATTTCCTAGGAATACTGTTCTGGTAAGTGAATTCTGTAAATCCCCCAGCAGAGACTTTGCGTCTCAGTCTTACGGTAAATATTCACATCCTCCAAAAAACTTTGCGTAACTATTATGCAGATGATCACTGGCCACCTTTACCTCCGGTTCTGTTCCCAATGGATAGCAACACGTTTTCACCGCTAAGACCGTCAGAATTCTTCAGTGAAGCTTCATCATCATGATTTACTCTACACGGTGACTTCAGAGTTGAGGGAAAACTGTTCTGGATGTTTTGTAGAAACAGTCACAGCCCATCACTTTCAGTAAAGGCTGACTTTACCGTATAGCTCAGGCTCTGTGTTCGCAGATGATGTAATCCCATCGGACAGCCTCTTTCACTGAAGGCCTGTTGACATCAAGATAGAAATCCCCTTGCATCTTCCATAGAAGGTCAAGCACATCAGAGATGACAAGTCTGATTTTGAGAGACTCCTTAGCTGTAATCCTCCACATCTTGCTGACTTTATGGCAAGTTCAGCTCTGACACAAAAGATTTTAGTTTTCCTTTTACATCTTTACTGACTTATTCCATCCCTGCAGGGCTAGAGAAAGGCCCCAAAGACAAACTCTAAACACATAATGTCTTTCTTTTCTGTGGTGATAAGGCACAATTACACAGAAATTGTAAACATGGGTTTTTGGCTCATTCCTTCCATTGATTGTGATGGTTGTGGTCATGATCCTGGCTACAATCTCTTAGCTGGACCACCATAGGGAATAGTCATCTTTCTTCCTGCCTAAACTCTATGGCCTTCGGGTCCGACTCTGCATGCAGATAAAACACTTGGCAACGGTTGAAGATGAAAGTGAATCTTATTTTGGGAAAGCTCGGTAAAAGTTGCAGTCTGTCTGACAGCTGGAGTCTGCAATCCCTCTATTTCTCACAGCAGTGAGGGACTTTACGGTGAATATAATGAAGTTCTTCTATCTTGTAACAACTGTCACTTAACTGCTAATTGATTTTTACAGAAATGATTATTTCAGTATTTCAATATTTGAATACACAGAAGGATGCCATTCATTTAAACCAGGAATATTGCCACTGTTTTGTGAAAACTTTGCTATCACTACTTTTGGTGATTTTAATCTTTAATTAAGTTATTCTGTGGACACCAAAAATATTAGAGTTTTACTTTAATGTTTTCCCGTTATGATTCACCTTAAAGATTAATATCACTGTTAGAATTGGGTTATAATGTTGAAAAAACAATGGATTTCATGGCAGTGGGAATCTGAGGGTCGTGGTTATGAATAAGTTATGGTTCTTTGAAAACTTAAAAAAGTTACTTGGGCAGCAGAAATATGAGGTGGCTTTATGTTTGACAACAAACAATGAATCTAATGTGGAAAATATAAAAAGACGAAGGGTGGGGCGTCCTGGTGACTCAGTGGGTTAAGGTACTGGCCATGTAAAAGCAAATGTCCAAATTTTGAGTCCAACCTAGCGACTTTATGAACCTCGGTGTTTCCCGCAGCTGCACATACATCTAATAAAAGCGAAACACCAAAACATTTTCAAAAGCAAAAATGGAAGACGCTGCTCTAAAAAACACACTGTGAATCGGCAGGCAGTTGCAAAAGAAAAGTAGCTGAAGGAACTTCTTTGTCTAAGTAAGTGCCCGTCTACATGGCAGCTGCCTGCCAGTGAGCCACACTGACCAACTGGAAAAAATCAGCACGCTGTCTCTGGTGTGGAAAGCGAGAGAACAAATAATTCAAATGTAAAAAAACTAAGCACAGCAAGGTTAAGTCTGGTTGAAGACGGATAAATAGAAACAAAGACAGTAAGGCACTAAAACCATGAAGCATTGTATATTACATATAAAATGCTTGAGAGATGTTTATCTTTTAATACAGAGAGGGTCATACCAGGTCATTAAACAAATGAGAACTGACTTTAATGATACTGTTATGTATGTATGTGTGTGTATCTGTTAGCCAGTCTGACCATTTGTCTATGTCTTTCACTCTCCCTATATAATTTATGGGGAATTATAACAGTTTATATCTCTCCTCCTATCTTTCCTCCTTATATATATAAAGGAGCATTAAGTAATAAATATCAAAGGGCGGTCACACTGGAACGTTAAACACCCGCAAACAAACTTAAAGTCAGTGTCAGTGTAGTTTTATTGAGGTTTTACTGGTCTGCTTCTTGAAATATCTTCATAATTATAAAGTATAATACAAAAATGGCGTACGCTATTTGATGGACATTTTAATGTCTGTTTCCTCTTTTATTATTCAGTTCCTGGCACTCAACACTTTTATGGGATTTTAATAGTTTCTGAGACAACATTTGCAGGTGGGTAGAGAATCTGTGCTTCATTATTCTACTTGCGTATTGTTGTTTTGTTTTTTTTATTCAGACTCTGTTGAATATCGCAAATAACATCAATTAAGTTCCACAGACTCTTTCACATACTGCTTGCAATTGGTAGTTTTCTAGCCTTTACTCACTTTGGATGCGTAAGGTTTGTGTACAAACTCAAGAAACAAAAAGTATTTAATGCTTATACGGAATAAAGAAAAGCAACTCTCTGTATACGCTGACTCAAAAGCTCTTGTTCTCACAGGGATTATGCATATTGCTGATTACTGGGATATCGTTTGCTGTTATGTATATACACACTTATTCATCGCCCTCTTTGTATTGTTTGATTAAGGTCAGTTACATCCAAAACTTGGCAATAAGGGTGAAAATCTTTCTGTAGCCTTGTAAGGTTGCAGAGGCCGCTCTCTATTTGTTCTTCAGACAGCCGAGTCAAAGCCTTTTCTTTTCAGTTGACCTTGTTAATAGCGAAATATATGCAGTACTTTTTTTTATTGCTGCTGTGAATGCTGAACATCACTTCATCTGACATTTAAGCCTGAAGGAGCCAGACTTGTGTTTTTGCATTTTTTTGTCCATTTGCTACAAATGATGCACAACTATTAGGAACTTAAGCACTTTTCCTATGCAGTCTTTATTGGCCCTGTGGTCAAGCGTCAACACTCTGCAATCCAATCCCTACCCACCACCCCTGTATTAGTAAGGAATTATTACTCCTACACTCGAAAACCCATCATGCCTCTGTTTGCTCCTTTCTATGCCATGCATCTGTCATAAAGTTCATTTGTAATATTATGTTTTTGCCAGTGAACATTTGTGGGAAATGTTGCACAGTGTATTTGTAAAAATGGTTCTGCCTTCATGTTTTGAATCTGATATTGAGATGGCTTACGTTCTTAAAGTTGTGCTGATACTTGAGTTCACTCCTTTGGCTTAAAAAGGTATATATTATTTGTAAGAAACACTAAATGGTTGATAATAAATAAATATACATAAACACAGACACACAGACACACACACACACACACACACAATTTTATATATATATATACAGTATATATATGCTAAGTAATGGACTGTTGGGCTAATGCATACGATGTATTTTCTCCATTTAACCACTCCAGGGGAGATGAGTTGTGAAACGTTTGTATCTAATCAGTACAGTACTGAGGATTGATGACGGTTGAGAAGCAGTAGAGATGGAAAAGTAAGTTTGACAAATTTCCTAATAAAGTTGCCATATACTGTACGTCATGGAGTGAGGCGACAAATATTCCTTGAAAACATAGCATTGGACATAAATTGTATTGTTGGACATTAAGAACCCACATATTTATTTCAGATACCACAGAGAGTTATATAAGAAAAGAGAGGGATTTGACAACATTACGTAAATGGCAATTCAAACACTGATGACAGAGACAGCAAGAAACAAACCAAAAAGTTTGTTGAGTACCTAAGCCAATACAAAACAAGACAGTGTTTGTGAAGTTTGGCCAGTGTCTATAGCCGGTATTTGTTGCACTGTATTTTATATTACCTGACATACCCCATGTTGTCGGTGTAGGAAATAAAATATGATTTTCTTTACCAACAGGACAATATTAGTTGCAAATAAGAAGAGGAAACAATGGGACAAGGGTACACAATCTCTTTCTTGAAGGAAGAGTAGAATAAATGAAGAAAATAATGTAGGAAAGTAAGGAAATGGGAAATTTCAAAAAGAAATCAATGGGAGGTTTATGTAAAAGACATGGGGCAGGTGGATTATTTCTTCAGTGTGACTTTTTCTCTGTGGTCCATTCAAAGCCTGCACCGCTCAGGAGGTGGTGGATCCAGCAGTGTGTATGCCTGGAGGCTGCAGTATTGCCTTTGTTAGCAAAAAAAAATCTTACCTTTGGCTTTTGAAGGGCACTGTTTGAAAAAGAGACCAAAAAGTTCACAGTCCCACACTCCCCATGGGGCAATGGGGAAAGGACTGTGAAGGGAAGGGTGAGAGACTTAGCCAAGAGGCTGGTTTTCATATCGAGCTAACAAGGGCATATCCATTATTTATGTCGCCCAGTTCCCCACAACATTCCTATAAACTAGTCTTTGATTATTTTTGCATTATGGCCAATATAAAAAAAAAAATCTGAAGGCCTGCCTGACTGAATGCGCAATACTAAATCACAGAACAACAATTTTTACATCACTAACATTCATCTTGTCTTTATGTTGCATGGTTTCCATTTGACCACCCACGCTAAACATCTGCTCTGAGGCATGGCACTGTAAGGTGGCTTGAATAAAAGCATCCATTAAATTAGATAATATATGACTAGAGGTTTTGCAGTCTGAGATAAAATCAAATCAGGAATTGTGTAATAGCAGACAATAGAAAATGATGTTGATTGAGTTCTTACATCACCCATACTATATCTATAGAGGTTTCCGCTAGATACGCAAACTTCTCATGTCAAGGTAAATTGTCATCTTAGAAATCCATTTTCTGATTGAGATTTTGATCATGCCCAACGCAGGTTTAATTTTCCCTGTGGTTAAATAGGTAGTGATAAGAGTTATTAATATGTATGGACCTCTGATCTTACAGTGTAGAGGAAAGACTGCATCAAATTTAAGATTAAATACATTTTTTAAATTTCATATTGCCTGAGGTTTTGATTTAAGATGTGACTTTGGACCTGCTATTAGAGCTTAACTTTGTGTTTCCCATGTATACCAAGGCTGTGAAAGATTAATTTAACTTTTAAATGCTTGTGAATACCAAAGCAAAATATTTGCATGTGGTTTATTCTGTGGGCTCAAATAAATTACCTTCTTTAATTCTACCAGTAAATATTTACCAGTGTGAATATCCTGTAAATGTAAAACAAACAAAAAAATCTGTAGATAAATTAATATTAAAATCATATCATTTTAGCACAACCCAGAAATCATGTTTGTCTCATTCTCCCAAAACTTTGTGCACTGCAAGGATAAGATTACTCAAAATTTCATAACTATACACCATACACCATAGTTTGTAACTTTTTGTCTCTGGACAATCTGAAGGGGGCACTGTTCAGAATGAGGACTTGTAGTTGTGATATTTAATTACATTTTCATTCAAGAATTAACTTAAATTTTACTTGTAATGGACTATTTTAACAGTACTGCCTAAATAAAGCATGCCATTTCTACCTGTGGTAATGAATTCAGTGAAAGTACAGTATGTCTAACTGATAGCTCAAAAGTATCCTGATCACCAAATGTGTGTGAATGCCACACAAAGTAAGAAATGCCAAATGTAAACAAAGAATAGTTAACAATGAAAACTCAGTGCAGCTTTAATCAGCAGTTTTAAGTCAGACTAAAATCTGTCAATTGGAAAAACTGTCTTCATTTTTATTCAGTAGTTTAGTAACTATGTAGTAAATTGAAGGCCTAATCATAAACCACATTATATTTTCTGACACTGTAAGACTCCCTTTTCTTTATCTTACATGTTACAGTGGGTCACTTAAAAACTCAGATTTTGGCTGAGCTTATGTCATTACATGATAATGAGGTAACAGTGTATATCACTTAAAATCAATTTAAAAAATGTGACATGTTGATTTTATCTGACCGACTGAGATGATATGGTTTAGTAACTGTTTAAATGAGATACTGTGTGTGTATGTGACTTTTAAGATCTTTTGATTTTGGCAGAGTAGTTGATTTGGTTATATTACTATATAAATAGGTGACACTAACATAACAGTATGTGTTACTTTCAAATGTTCTGATTTGATGTGGGTAGTTGATATGGTTTAATAGGAATTTAAATAAGAGATACTGAGTAATTTTCACTTTAAGAGTCAGCGTTCTCGATTTTAGTGTAGTTGAAATGAGATTTGTGTCACTTTAAAAGTCAGAAGTCTTGATTTTAATGTTTTTTGTTTTAGTTTATTCTTAAAAGTGCAAATAAGTGAAACTACAGTGTGTGTCACTTTAAGAGTGAGAGGTCTTGATTTTAGTATAGTTGATTTGGTGTAGTATAAACTTTGTAAATAAGTGAGATTAGAGTGTTTGTCACTTTAAGAGTCAGTGTTATTGATTTTAAGTGAAGTTGATTTGCTTTAGTATTAACTGTGTAAATGAGTGAGATTACAGTGTATGTCACTTTAAGAGTCAGCGCTCTTGATTTTAGTGTAGTTGATTTTGGTTTAGTATTAACTTTTTAAATAAGTGAGATTACAGTGTTTGTCTCTTTAAGAGTCAGTCTTCGGGTGGCTTCTTGATATTAATAGAGCTGCTGTGTCTTCCTCCTCTGACGTAATGCCCACAGCCTACAGAGAGACAGGCAGAGAGGTCCTGTCACAGCAAAGCGATAACACTAGTCTGAACAAAAAATTACAGATAACGAGCTGCTCTGCTTTGGTTTGCTGTGGCCAGCAAATCCGGGCTCCGGGCGGCTGAATAACATACTATAACATCGGAATATTGCAACACCACCAGAGCCATACTCAGTCATTAATCAGTCGGTGTTAGTCTAGTTTTATGTGTTGCCGTGAAGCCTTAACTATCTCTCTTTCCCTCTCAGACCAAAGAAAAAAGAGACAGCCAAGACACAGTCACCCCGTCCGACATCATCAACAAACAAAAACCCCTCAAAGAGACGAACCAACCAGCCAGCCAGCCAGCCAGCCAGCCACCATCTTAACAGGCTGCTGAAAGAGACACACACAGAGAGCAAAGAGGCTAATGCTTATTTTGATCAACAGGTAAGCAGCACCAAAAGAAACACTAGCAACACAAATGCACACCATGCATACAGTCCTCTCTACTAGTTGGTGCAGAGGCATAGTAAACGGCAAAAAAAAAAACGCATCGGCGATGGACGGTTTGGAGTTGTAGATGGCGAAATGCATGCTTCTCGGACAAGTGGGAAGATGAAATTTGTTGGTCTTAAAAGGAAGCCGGGCTATCAATGCTGCGTTTAGGAGACAAAATATTGCTCTGTTAGCCGTTGGGAGTTTTACGACGGACAGCAGTCGGTTTGCGTCTTATGTAACTAACGGCCTGAGCGGCGTCGGTGAGGAAAGAGGGATCTGCTGAATGAGGGGGAGGAAAGGAGCAGCACCGCTTTGAATTCACATGGCAATTTACATTTAGGTTAGGACACCCAAACGCTACACAAATACAAATTTGGGGGGCTACTGGGGACGGCTACTGCTTTGATTTAAGACTGAGTTTGAAGCCAGCAGCAAGGGGACGTGGAGTGACTTAGTCGCCACAAGTAGGTTTGTGTTTTCTGTAAGTTTTGTTTCTTGTTTTTTTTTTTTTTTTTTTTTTTTTTTGTGGACACTGATTTACGATAAGTGGCATCATGACTGAGCTGCAGAAGCCGGTGACTTGGAGTGATTTTGTCGACTCAGTGTAGCTCTCCTGCATCTGTTATGACTTACTTTTTGTATTTTTCATTGATAACTTTTTCATTACTATTCTGACTTGCAAACTTGATACTCAAGTTCAGATTTCTTGGTGCTCCGAATGACGCACGTCGTAGACAGCGAGAGAGAGAGATAGAGAGAGAGGGAAAGAGGTTTGTGCTGAAAGCTGAACACAGTTAGATGCTTGTAGTTTATTTGATCTAAAAGTGGAAAAGTAGTGTAACTCTGGATCAAAGAGACTGTGTTTATTAGGTGGTTTACAGCCGATATGGCGCTGTTTTTGCACCTCTTTCATTGTTAGGAAGCTCGAGAGCGCATGGTGGATGTGAATTGTCGTAAAACATCCTCCCTTATCAACTTAAAAGAAAAACAAGTACTTAGTGGCTCAAATATCGCTCATTTATTTATTTGTTGTTGTTGCTGAACTTTTCATGAGTGATGTCGGGGAGCCTGAGCTGCATTTCCACTCGACTTTGAAAAAGTTTCTCCCCCCCTCTGTAGTAAGAAACTGTGATGTTCCTTTGAGATAAGGGAGCTGGGTAGGCATGACAACTCTGAGGGGAGAGCAGAGTATGTGAAGCCAGTACAATGAGGCACACACTGCTAGGAAGCATTTTACATAGTCCTTCACAGTGCTCCAGCTCTGGCCCCCAAAGAGCTGCTTATGTGTGGACCGACTTTTATTCAGCAGATAACCTCAGAAATTTTTAAAAAGCAGAGCAGGTCTGTGAGTCTTCACTGTGACCCCACACTTGTTCACAGCTGTTTGAGAAGCTGACACTTTGTATTTTCCTTAGTAATTAATTCATTAATTTATTCATCGGATCATTTTGTTTAGCTGTGAAATATTTGCAGTCTAACTCTAGAGTCCTTTAAATATAAAGCATGTCCAGCTACATCTCTAGCTTCACGGCTTTTCAATGTGAAGCAGTTATAACGACAAGCTATTGCACAGACTTTTCAAAACCACTTTAAAAAGTAAAACCAAGTTTGTACCTTGAATTTTAATTTGGCATCTTAAACACGTACTTTAAAGTTCTGCCGTGTTTGCTTAAAAGTTTTTCCCTGACAAATAGTTCTTTTGCAAGTTTTGTGTGCTTGGCCAGAGCAGCAGGGAAAATTTATACACACATCTCTTCAATTCATAAAACTGTGGGGATCATTTAAGTAAAAATACAAATGAACGAAATGATTTATGAAACTTTTGAGGTTTTGTTTACTTTGCAGTTTTAAAGGCAGTGTTCTAACACGAATCTAATTCAGAGGCTATAAACGTAGAATATTTTCAGAAACACATATCCTCACAGAATTTTACATGAAGGATTGACAGGAGTGTAAGTCACTTGTCTTCTGAAAGATTTGACTTCTTTGAAAAGAAAACAATTTACAAAGTCAGAAAAATGCTGTCAAAGTTACTGAAGTTTTAATGTAGAAGCTTTGAATATTTGTTTCAGTTGAAGTTTAGTGTCCAGTATATTTATGTGACGTATTCAGCTCCATGTGTAACTTTTTCTGACAGTGTTTTAACATCTGCTTTCCAACACTTTGCCTGCATTATGTTTGCATGTTTCTCAAAAGTCCTATAGACGTTATCAAGTTTTTTTATTGCTTTTTAAATTTTTTTGTAATCTGACATGGGTGATGTCAATTCAGTAGTTTGATAATCATCACAGCACCTCGAGGCTCTTTGTAAGTAAGTCAGGATGAAGTACTTTTTAACAGACAACAACTTTTGATTCTGTTGGGAATAGTTTGAGATAGTGTTTAACTTCTTTGCTATGTCCGTCCTATCTGTTGATGTTTTGTTAGATATGACACACTCCAGTCCACCGTGTAGTTGCTCTTAACTGAATTGTTGAATGACCAAATAACATGTTCATATTTCCAAAGATATCATGCATGTAATATGCCTTTGTTAAACTTTTATATACTTTTAACAAGTTTCTATTAAATTTCCAAAAAAAAAAAAGGAAAAAAAAGATCTAACAATGTATCAGTCTAGCTCTACAACTTTTAAATTTTCCTCTTTCCAGACACTGGATATTATTGTATCTTACGGCCTTGTTCGTAGCTGCTATTAAACGTCAAAACAGTTGACGACTTCCTAAAGAGAACCTCTGCTTGTAAAAGTCTTTCCTGTATGTGTGTGTAAGACAGAGTGGGAGAGAGCACAGCACTTTTTCCTGTCTGTGTGCGTGTGTGTGTCTCTGTATGAGCTGTGGAGACAGCCATGGCTTACTCATATGGCTGCAATATGTGAAGTCTCTGCGGTGGAACTGGGAAGAGAGAAAGTTTTGGGAGAGAGAGAGAGAGAGAGAAACAGAACGAGAGAGGGAGAGAGAACACATGGAGTGAGGAAAGTCAGAAATGTCCTGTTCAACTAGCTGGAATGTATCTCCTGTGTTTTATTGATGGTTTGATGTTCTGTAAGACATGAGGAACAACTGTAGTGATTTTGTGGGCTGCCATGCATTTGTCTTTGGTCGTTTCAAAGTAGTACTGTGTTAAAAGGGAAAAAGGCCAGTTTGAGATGGAGCGGAAAAGGAGACTTCAACCCAGTTCAAGCGGCTTTTTGGGGAAAATTGTAGCGATTTCATTGGTGAACACGTGATTGATTTTGCTGCCTCAAATTCATGAAGGGATTTGAAGAGAATGAGCCATGGAAATGTTATGCTCCATAATTTTCTTTAAAAGCCTTTAACTAGTTATCACAGCCGATAATTATCGAAGAGTTTTCTTTTCGTAAAGAGACTTTTTTTTGGAAAATTGATTAATGTAGAGGCGAAGTTGTCCTCAGTTTGAAAAATGGAAAAAATAACTGTAGTTAAAGTGTACATGATACAAAGTTTGGAACACAGACATTTTTGCGAGTAGTGTTTCAAGACCTAAAGAAGTTGTGGAAACCTGATGGGACTGTGAGTTTGACACAGTAAAGTCCATAATCTGATCTACGCTAGGTAAGAAGCCACTCATCAACAGAAAAAAAGACTTTACAGGATTGATTGAAGCTTGTAAACGTTTTGCAAAACCTCTACCGCTCCTCCTCTACATGATTCAGGTGAATTATTGGGCAAGGTGAGGTATTTAATCTGCCTTACATTACCACCTGAAATCTATCACTACAAAACGGAAAGCACGGAATAATTCCTGCTATAACCTCCGCTCAGTTGCTGCTCTGCTCTCTCTCCTTCTGGTGCGGGCTGACGCGTGTCCTTTCTCAGAGCTTTGTGTCCCGTTTCATCTGGTTAAAATGTTTGACGCAGCTAACGCAAGGATAGATCTGTTATTGCTGTCTTACAAACATGTCTTCTGTGTGTAGATGACATATTAGCATGCTAGCAAATTAGGTAATCTGATTCACAAACCTGTTGCAGGATCTGTAGAAGTCAGAAACAGTATATTCCCTTCTAAAAAATCTGTTGAGCTGAAGTATTAAGACAAAGTTTAGAAATGAACTACTACTGGCAACTGTTTAAACAAATCAAAACTTGGATTTTACTGTTTTATTTAAGTTGTGAGTTCTACTTTTGTCCTGTTCTTGTGGATTTTGTGCTGTTTGATAATTAGACATATGGAAAGCCTTGCTCAGATATTATGGCATAAGTGTTCACAGGTGACATTTACTTAACATCTCCGTTCCCCCCAAATTACGATCCTGCCTTAATAAAGTCAGTATTTAGTCAATCTTAGTAATATTGCAGATGCCATATTGTTTGAACATAAGATCAGAAGAGATTTTCCTGAGAGTTTTTAAAAACTTTTCTTTATGTGAACACAAAACTTATTTTTAAATCCCGTTTATTTATGAACGTGAACTGTCTTAACTTGCACTGTTTCCAATAAGCAGGAAAAGATAGCATCTATTAGAGCAATCAGCCGTTATTCATCTCAACCCTGCCTGCAGTTCAGATAAAGGAAAACATCCATTTGTCACGGATAGTTTATTTAAAGAAAAAACCTTTTTGCAGGGCTTCTGGCTCTCTTGGCTCATAGCTCTGTAGCTAGCACTTCTTTATTACCCGGTTTCTTGTTTTGCTCATATCCCAAGGACACAATTGTTTTTAACGTATTTTACTGCCTGGGCACATTGTTTTGGCTCTTTCATTGCTCTATATTAGCTGCTTGTAACGTCGGTGATACAGGGATTTGAGCTTATTCTCCTGTTGCAGTTACTGGAAGTCGGTCTGGAAAAGAGTGTCTGCTAAATGCCCAAAATGTCATCCCCACTCTCTGTCTGTGGTTAGTACGGCCTTGTTTAGGCTTGAGTTTGTCTCTAATGTCTTTGGTCTATTTTAGACTTTTAAGTCTGTCTTTTAGACAGCCTGCTTCAGATAACGAGCACATGGTCTTGGTTTAGGGTGAAATGATTCTTTTTTCCCCCTCGTTTTTTTTTGGGACATAGAAATCCCAAATATGGGACAATTTTTCTTACTTTGATCTGAGAGAGTAAATAATCCCTCTGTCACGATACAGTGCAGACTGATAAAGTGGTGGTTGAGCGGATTTAGGCACATAGCAGTAGAAGGTGGTGACACAGACAGCAGTATAGCCTCGTGGTTATAGAGACTCTCCTGTTACCGAAAGGTCGTATTGTTCAAACTATACAACACCCGCTTGCTCCTTGTAAATTACTGTGTATGAGTAACTGTTAAATCCCTCAAATGTACAGTAGATAACATTGTTTCCAAACAAGCATATGCTATATTTTATAGTAGCAGATTGATCTGTACAAAACATTTTTGATCTTCATTTAACAGCTTTGGCTCCTGAGTGAGTTAATGAGCACTCTCTTGTCTGAGAAACCTGCTGGCTTGTCATGTGATGTGTTATGAGTTGCGAGTTCTGACTGCTTTGACTCAGCAGTGTACTTATGATGCTTCCTGTGCACCGAGACATTCAGTTATCAATCACTGTTCATGTGAGTTTTGACCTTGTGTAAAACACAGTGAATGATTTGCTCCAGTGCTGCATTCACTTAACTTCCAGTGTCCAAATTGAAAATTAATCAGCGCTCATTTACTCAGTGCTGAGCAAATGAATTGCAGCTGTCCTATAGAACGATTTTGTCACATTTGCTATACATCAGCAGTTTTTCCTCACGTTCCATTATGTTAGACAAATTTGAACTCATGCTTCTATCATACAGATCTGTGTTACACATGTTCCACTAGTCTTAAAGGTTGTGTGGCTTTGAATTGCTGCTTGTTTTTCTCCAAGCTGTGCTACAGGTGTCCTCCCAGGTTTGAAAGGTTTTTCAAAGGAACAAAGAATAGAAAAAGAGCTCAATTGTTGATGGCTGTATATCATTAGGAAAGAAATGTGGCTTTCCTATAAACAGTTGTGGGTGACTATCTTGAAACTAAATAGACAGAGTGCATTTGTTCTTAGAAGTTGGTGTGGTTTGTGTGAATAAAACAGACTAAAATGTGTTTTAGATGTTGGTGTCACAGAGATCTTAATAAGAAAAGTTTGGAATCCCTGGGTTGTTTGTATTAACTCTATAGACCTTCATTATAAGATAATAGTAAATGTTTTTTTATTGAGTCTCTGTAAATATAGTCTGTCAGCTTGTTTACACTCTGATGGTTCATTAAAAGTAAGTTTGATTTATTTGTCGTCCCCTGGCATTGTAGGTCTTGTTGTGATAATAGTCAATAAAGTTTCCACTTAATAACTTCACCTTTTGAAAATGTGGCTCCACATTAAAAAGCTAAGTCCAATTACAATAACTCCTGAGAATATATATTAAGCCAAAACCTGCAGCAGAAATCATTTAAAGAGAATCAGTTTTGCAATTGAGGTGAATTATTGGTGAATTGCCCTTTTAAAAGTTTTAATCCTTGCATAATGAATTTGAATGAGCTCCAATATTGCTTTTTCTCATAGCAATGGTATTTTATGAGATCGTACAGAGTGGACCAAAAATACTTCCAGCTGTCACATCAGGACCTCGTAGGTATAATTATAATTTTATTTATATATTTTTTTTAATATATTTCACTATTTTACAGTATTTACAGTCATTTGTCCATATACACAGAGTAGACATTTTTTCCTTTGTGTTATTTCTTTAAATTGTTGTTGCTGGTTTACAGTACTCCTTGTGGTGTCAATTAACGGCCACAGCACAAAGGCATGTCAGACCTTGTTCTACCCTCAGAAAAAGTTACCTTGTGTCATTTTTACATTGTATAAAAAAAAATAAAAAAAAACATCTTGAAATGATTTGAAAAGAGTCAAGAGCAAGATAATTCATTTTGCAGTTTAAATTTGTTTTTGTCAGCAATTATTTTTAGTTGTGGTTTATTGTGCTAGTTGAGTGTTAACCTACCAGAGCACATACTGTATTATGTGACACTTTGCTTGGCGTCAGTTACCTGACAGCAACAGTGAGATATGAAAGTGGGTGTCTTCTTACCAACTCTATCACATTTGTATCTTTTGTAATTGAGATTTCATTGTGACCACTGTCTCACTGTTCATCTGTTTTACAACCCTTAAAATGTGGTCAAACTGTGAATCAAGAGTTAGAGTGATGATCCCGGATGACATTCAGAAGCAAGTGAAGACGTGCACATTTGTAAGCTATTATATGGCATATAGACAGCGCAGTAATGCAGAGATAAAGACGAGATCACAGAGATAATAATTGCGACATACGCTACGAACTATAAAAATGGATTTCATCTTGTGGTGTTAACTCGTCCGTTGGTATACTGTTCTCAAGTGTTCCCATGAGCACGACTCCGTCTGTAATTGCTTACAGTTTTCACACAATACCTAGCAGACAGACAGTGAAAATTAGCCACGGAAAATGTGACAGTGGCGTAAGTGGCATGAATTTGGATGTGATTTATGTTGTAAGCTTCTTTGTGTTGAGGCTGAAAAGGCTGTGCAATACGCAGATGGAGAGAGTACTGAACCGTTTTCCTCAAGTACTATATGCTTAATTCAGCGAGACTTTTCTCGGGTAGAAGTGGCACCTTTTTTTTTTCTAATTGAGAAAGCTACTTGGCTAAAAGTTGTTCCGACTGAGAGTAAGTCATTTGATTTTATGTGAATTACTGTGAATCAACACATCCACCTGTTGTGTCGTAATAGAAAACTGTAAGATCAAGCATTTTGCACTTTCCAAGGTTTCAGATGTTTTCTTTCAACAAGCTATAATATGCACAACAGATGGGGGCTAAAATAACTGTATTTCATGTAACAGCAGCTTTCAGTTAAGCTACTATCAAAACCAAATCTGAGTTAGGAGTTTTCTGGTTGCTACATGGCTATTTTTCTGATGTGGTTGTTATCTGTTCACAGGTGATTTGATGCCTCTGCAGTTCAATATATTTCATTAATATGGTATCTGTTCCTGTCTGTCTTATTAAATCAGGATTGCACCATTTCTCATGGTTAGACCGTCAGTGCTGCAGTGTTGAAGAACAGTAATTTCCAGACAGTTGAGCATTGTTGATAGATGGTTATCAGTTATTGTAACAGTCTGTCAGCACTTATCTCTCTGTGTTGAGGTCAGATCTGTCTCTTTTGCTGCTTCGGTATGACTGATTTGACTCACTGATTGTTATTTCTGTAGTGAAGGTTAACTGTCTATTCTGTCAATAGTCAAACCAAGAACCTTCACACACACACACAGTTAGATTTCTTAGCTGACAAATATGTTTCTCTCTCTCTATGTTTCACTTTTTCCTTTTACTCTTTAGGTGCCTCTTTCCTTCTCTCTGATACTCTATCTCTAAATCGCTGTCTCTCTTATTCTTACTGTAATGCTACACAGGACTGTTGTAGTCATGTATGCTTGATCATACTGTAACCCCTGTCAAAATGCTCCCATTTACTTGCTCAGAGATATCAACTTAACTTTCATTTAAGAGTAAATACACACTGACACTTGTTTGTTAATGTGATCTTTCTCAGTCACAATAATATTTCATCCGAGGTTTGATGTGGCACACTTTTCTGAGCAAACATGCCTTTTCCCCTGTGCATGTCTTGCAGTCATACAGCATTATCTCTAGCTAATAGCTCTTTATTTCATGGATGGATGTGTTTGTTGTGTGTGTGAAATGCTTTAGGCATGTGTGTGTGTGAGTGTGAATTTGTGTTTGTGTATGTGCATGCAATACTAACCCTGTCGAGGCTGATGTGTTTTAACAATATTTTATAAAATTGGATCCGTGTGTGTGTGTGTGTGTGTGTGTGTGTGTGTGTGTGTGTGTGTATATGCATGATAGAGTGTGAAATTTAAAACAATTTGTTTAATTTCTGACTTGTTATTACTTTATACTTGCTGTGGAAGGAGATTCATTTTTGCTGCTTAAAAAAGCCTTGCGCTTGCTCCCCACCTTTCTCTCTCTCTTTCTCTTGCACACACACAGACACACACGTGCACACGCACACGAACAGCCCCATTAGTATTGTAGTCTAGGATCTGGCTAAAACATCTGGTGGCTGAGTAACTTTTCAAAGTAGTCTTTGTCCTCACTCTGTGTGCATGCATGCGTGTGTCTGTCAATGTGAGCCTTCGTCTGTGTGTTTGTGTGTCTGTGTAATAAGGGGCAGACTTTTTATGGCGTCCCGTCAAATTAAAACTATGATTTAAACGACTAACATGTACATTCTTTTTCTTTTTTTTTTTTTAAATTTAAGTGGATAGCCTCTGCTGATTTTTTTTTTTTTTTTTTTTGGTGCGCGTGCCTCTGGCTGTGTGGATTGTTAAGGCTGTTGAAAAAACATTAGAATAAAGATTAAGCATGGATCTAGTAACTGTAATTGATGAATGGCCAGTCTGGTCTGGCCTGTTGTGTTATTCATGATTCATGTAATCCTGGCTGGCCGCTCCATAACAGGGAGTTAGCAGAAAGAAAGCAGGGGGAGATATGACACCCTTCCTACTTCCCTCTGGTCCACATTGACATTTGTGCCCAAATCTGAACAAACCAGTGAGGTACAATTTGTTACAGCTAACTGTCTCACCTGTTCTCTGCAAGATGGAGCCGGACATGGTTTGCTGGCACTGTTAAACGATCCTCCACTAGCAGGTTTGGTCTTTAGAGGGTACAGCCCTGCAGACAGTTTTAGGCTGATGCCCTCAGGGCTTCACTTCAAACCACATAAACTTAGAAGGAAGCAGGGATTCATCCTGTCCTGCAGCAGTTAATTTTCACTTACACAGCATTTTTAAAGGTGTAGCGTCTTTTAAGGTGTAGTATCTTGTCCTGGTACCTGTGTATGTACCATACCGCAGGAAATTCTTTGACGTAAAATGAAAGAGTTGACTTTGGGCAGAAAGCCACAACCTTGAGGAGGTTGGCTTGGGCAGATTTTCTTTATTTCTCTCATGAATTTTAGTGGCACTCAATCTACAGTGTAATGCCAGTGATGGTCTCGGTGGCCGCGAGACACTGTTTGGGTTTTGAATAATGATCAGATCACTTTTTGGAACTTTTAGTCCTGTGTTGAGCCGTCACTAGCTCTCAACTTTGACCACTAACTTATTTTACAAAAAAAACAAACTGCAAAGGGATATTCTATTCTAACTAGGGCTGGACAGTATCAGCTGAATCTCATTTAGAGCTTTAGGCGATAAAGGACAGAAAATAATCAGAAACATGGGCCCCAATAATCAGTTTACCAATTTGTTACCAATCCCCTCTGTCAGCTTCTCAAATGTGAATCTTTCATGGTTTTCTTGTGACAGTTTGTGACAGATGTGACAGTTTCCCAAACCCTGAGCTTTGGGCAACAGTGACAGGCATTTTTCAATATTTTGTGACATTTTATAGACCAGTGAATCAAGAAAATAATCGTCAGATTAATTAGTAATCTATTGTTGTAGCCTCTGATCGTCACATCTGATTCTCCTGGATCACAGTGATTCGCTTATATTAAATTTTTGTATTGAACAATTAACAAAAAATCATGGCTTGTGGCGAGGGGCTATTTATTTAACACATTCAAGAGTTAAGATACTTTAAGGCATGAGTTTTCAAAGTCAAAGGCTCAGTTTCTCTGAAGGAATACATCTATCAAACATACGAATGTGTCTAAAATTAGAGAGTCGACGTCAGTGTTGTTTTCAGTAAATTTTTTATCTTTTTTTTTTATATATATATATTTAAACTAACCAAACTTAGTTTTTGCAGATTATTGTGTGAAGTAGCACATCAAAAACCCATACTTTATATAACACTATGCAAGTAGTCTAAAGTGATTGTCTCCTCAGGCCTCACCTTTGCGTCTTGAACAAACATTTGAAGACCACACAGATTTATGAAATTTACCATCAGCAGGTTCCTTCTTATGGATAAATAAGAATTTTGATTGTCAGCATATTTAAAAAAAAAAAAAAAAAAAAAAAAAAAAATGTCACTGAAAGCGGAAGTTGTCTGCTGGTATTGATACTATGCTGAACAGTCCAGCACTCCACTTTAAAGGATCAGATAAGTGATATTTGTCATGGTCAGCATATTTTGTTTTTTTTCTCTCACAAAAAAGGAAAGTCCACTTGCTGATGTGTGTGTGTGTAACAGTGCATTTTTGAAGTGTCTGTTGTGTGTGTGTGTGTGTGTGTGTGTGTGTGTGTGTGTGTGTGTGTGTGTGTAGAAGTGGATGCATGGCTAGATGGATGATGGAGGGAGGGAGGTGGTTCTTTTTTGAAATGGAAATTAAGGGGGCACACATCTGGGGGTCTTTGAGACTTTTGTCAGGGGGAGGGGGGGGGGGGGTCAGAGGCCCACAGTCAGAAGTGTGTGTGTGTGTCTGTGTGTGTGGGGGGTGGGGGTTAAGGAAGAATGGATGAAAAAGAGGGAAGAGGAAAGGTTGTTTCTCATTTCTGAAGAGGGAGGAGATAAGAAAGAGGGAGGGGGAGTGGGGAGACGGAAAGAGAAAGAGGAGAGGGATGGATGGATGGATGGATAGATGGATGACGGTATAGCACAGGAAGCACAATAAAAGATAAGGAAGGTGAAATGAGGCTGTGATAGAGATGAACAGAGATGGAAAGAGTGTCTAAACCTTTCATTTTCAGGGCAACAATGAGTGAACACAAGGGGAAAAATAAAGTCAGAGAGGAAGTGCAGAAGGAAGGCAGGATGGACAGAAGGACAGATGAGGAACTAATTTACATAGACACTGGAGTGGGAGGAGGAAAAGTGGAGAGAAAAAGGGGCAAAAGATCACTTGCTATAGTTGAAAACTTTACGGCTGACAGTTAAATTTACTTAGGGCCTGTGTGTGTGAGTGTGCTTGTGTGTGTGTGTGTGTGTGTGTTGAGGTGGGTGGAATAGCACAGTGGGGTGCATGGCGTTTGTTCTGCAACACGGCTTTTGGGCTTTTTAGTGCTTCACACACAAGTTGTCCTCTCCCTTTTGTTTAGAGGCTGATTTCACCTAGCCGTGAGAACCTCTCTCACTCTCTCTTTCACTGTGTCGCTCTCCCCTTTTCTCCCTCTTGCTCTTTTTTAGACGAGTCAGTGAGTGAGTTAAACGATTAGATTAAATTCCCATCCCATCTGAAAATGTCAGTTCGGTGTCAGCACTGTGATTGGTTTTGTGTTTTTTCAGGTGCTTGGACGTGCACAACCTGTTTTAAACATAAGAAAGGTGCTCTCTCACATACTTGACGTGCACTTTCTTCTTCTTTACCACATTTAAATAAAACCTCAAGCCATGTGCCTGTTGTGAGATAAGATAAAACCTGTTTTTGTTTTTCAAATAATAAAAACGTTCAGGATTAGTTTGGCAAGCTGCAGAGCAGGAGAATACTCTGGATTTATCTTGCCAGGCACTTAAAGCAGCTTTAAAATTGGAGTCATGTCTTGAAGGATAAGATAAAACAAGTGCTTCTTGCTTTGTTCTTCAAACATATTCTGGTTGGAATCCAGTTATATTGCTCCATGGGCCAACAGCATCATTTAGTCTATACATATGGGCTTGTGAAGCAAAATGCCTCAAAGAGTTCTGAGGATGTAAAACGTCTCCCCTGAATAATACCTAAGAGTTAGACAGCTTTGACAGTGTTCAATTTTACACATGAAAACGGAGAGAGATGGGAGAGAAGGAAATATGGAAAGAAAAGAGAGTGAAGAAAAACTGCATTTGGAGTGAGAAGTGACAGATCATACCAGATGAGTTAGCAGCCGTGATTGAAAAAGTAGCACACAAATGTTTGGGGCACCGCAGTGTTGTTAAGACTCACTACAGACCATCAATCAATGTAATGTGTACAGTCGTTAATGTGTTGCTGTACCACCAAAATCTAGAGAAAATCCTTTTGAATAGATTTAACATTTCAAGAGGATCTGGGCGCACAGCTACAGTTTAAGCTTCATTAATATTATAATACTGATAATTAAAAGCTCTACACCACGTGCTCCAGTCTGCTGTGATGACTTGTTATGCTTAGACCAACAATCAGGAAGCCCAAACTGCATTAAATTACTTTTCTCTCAATGTACATACACTCTTCATACACCTATTATGTGATAATGAACTGACTATGATCAGTTCAGTGGGGGAATTGATTTATTGATTGTGAGAAATTGCAAAAAAAAAAAAAAAAAAAAAAAAGAGAGCGAGAGAGAGGTCATGGTTAATATTGATTGTTAAATTTCCTGCAGGTGTGTTTTAAAGTGCAGTTTGTGGAACCTCAATTATCAACCAAGATTATATAAGGAATGCTGTGTCTCTAGGGCATTCATTTGGTTTCCCTATCTCTTTGAACTAATCATCATGGCAACCATTCCCTCCAGTCCAGGAACGTGCGAAATGCTTTTGCATCAGTCACAAGATCAGTTTTCGAGCTTTTACGGAAGAATCAAATCAAAGGAAAGTTATTAGCTCTTAGGCACTATAAGTATCTTTGATTGTGACAGTGAGAAATATTAAACCCTTTTCATTGCTGTGAGAATTCTGCAGTAAAGAAATTACAGTGACTCACTGTGATAGTATGATCTTATTTGGCTTTGGGTTTTGATTGAAGTCCAGTTTTTGAATGGAGCCCAGCCCTGCATTGACATCACTGAGGCCCCCTAAAACCTCCCAGTCTTGCTTCCCGATAGTGTTCAACAGGGAAACGCTGCTTCACTTGGCCAGCGTACCGATAGAAGGGCGCTGGAAAGGAATATAAAGTCAACATTGTGGGTTGAAAATGTTCTGTTGTGTGTCTGTACGTGTACGTGTGTGCGCGCGCTTGCATCTTAAGTTTGTCCAGACATTTTTCCCGTCGGGCCGGCCGCTTGCAGCAGGAAACGTCCGATTCTCCAGGAGTGGAAAGTGTGTGTGTGTGTGTGTGTGTGTGTGTGTGTGTGTGTGTGTGTGTGTGTGTGTGTGTGTGTGTGTTGTGTGTGTGTGTGTGTGTGTGTGTGTGTGTGTGTGTGTGTGTGTGTGTGTGTGTGTGCGTGCGTGTGTGCGTGTGTCCTGTGTGTGTGTGTGTGTGTGTGAGTGACTGTAAATACACTACCGGTCAAGTTTTAGAACACCTCAATTTTTCCAGCTGTTATTTAAATTTACATAATTCAATGTCTCAGTGTTTCTGAAGTTAAAGCACAGAACAAATAAATAAAGAATTGGAGAATTTAAATACAAGGAATCTTGGAGCCTTTCTGTTCTTGGGGAATCAAAATTTTTGACTCATCCAGCAGCTAATTACGCTCCTGACGTGCTTTCTACAATGAAAATCAGATATTGTTCAGAAAGTTTGTCTGAACGCTGTTGCAGAAGTTCCTACAATTGTGTTGCGTTTACAGTTTGCTTTGCTTTCACCTTCTGTCCAGTTCATCCCGAACCAGCTCCATGGGGTTTAAGTCTGGAGACTGTGCTGCTCTTCCATTGTGTGAAGCCACCGTCTGGTTCTTTCCTTCTAAAGTTTTGGGTCATTATCTTGCTGTCGGATGAACCCCTGACCAGCCAGTCTGTCTTCCTTTTTGTTGCTTGTCTTTTTCTCTCCATTCTAATTGCAAGATAGGGTGTAGTAACACAGTTTGTTCCAACGCTGCCTTTGCGCAGACGGAGTCAACACCTGTAGGAATAGTTTGAATTAACTTTCAAGACTTCATTTACTTCCATTGCTGCAGGAAAGCTGTGAGCTCGTCAATTTCTTCATCATGATTTCTCAGTTTCTGGTGACCTGCTTAGATTTCAATCAAAACTGGAAAAACGGTGGTGTTCTGAAACTTTTGACTGGTAGTGTACATGAGAGAGGGTTGTGTTGAGTTGCGAGTGTGTAAAAGTGTGTTCATGGCTTTTGTGTATCAGCCTGTTTCTTCCTGTGGATGTGCGTGTGTGTCTGACTGACGTAATGTTTGAGCTTACCCAGACAGAGAAACCAAACCATGACACATACGCATGCACACACACACACGCACACATACAGGGGGTGTATGCATGCATACATGGGCGTGTGTGTTTAAAATCATCAGATATGTCTTGCCGATTTGGGCAGGCGGGTGAGATGTGTGTGTGTGTGTGTGTGTGTGTGCATGTGTGTGTGATTCTGGCAGAGCTGCAGTTTGTTTTCCGTATTTTGGGGAAAAAGACAGCTCGGCAAGAGTCAACAATCAACATGTTGATTTATGCAGCTACTAGTTCCTTCCATTACGCCTACAACTACCACTGAAGCAGAGTTTGTTCTCCATCATTTTTGATGTATGAGAGCTTTAGCTGTGGAGAGCAAGGTCAAAATCAACAGTCCCATGTTGATTTATGCAGCTCCCGGTTTCCTGCTACTATCATACATCAAGGTGGGACATTAACACCATCCACAGGCTAATGCGGTTATTGTCTTGACTGTGTTTGATAAGTTTGTCTTTCTTCAGCAGCCACAGCAGCAGCTACTTTTGGCCAACAGTCCCAAAACTTTTCTTTCCTAGTTCACAAATCCCTGAGAGATTTATTTGTTCCATTGCCTGTGTGTGTGTGTGTGTGTGTGTGTGTGTGTGTGTGTGTGTGTGTGTGTGTGTGTGTGTGTGTGTGTGTGTGTGTATGCAGTTTATTTGAGTGAATATACTGTAAAACAACACTGTTTTGGAGGTGCAGATTATGAAGTGGACTGATATCATTCCTTTGGTTTGAGTTTATTTAGGCACGAAGAGGAACATGTCTTTTATAGGGAAGTGGTGGCGTGTCAGTAACTTGCACGTGCGTCTGTGTCACGGCACAAGTTGAAAGCTGGGCGTTGGTTCGTGTAATGAACAGACAGACCACTCCCTCAGGTTTAACCTCAGCAGCTGAAAGATCTGGTTGATCAAGGTTTCTGACTGGCGTTCACGAGAGAGGGAAATTGCTGGCATGATTGTGTTATGACAGTGTGTTCCTGTCTTATGACAAACTTGATGAAGGAGTTTCTGCTTTGTTCTGTTGTTGATCGTCTCTTCTTCTGCACAGATAGCAGCCGCCTACACTTTACAGGCAGAGCAACTTAACTAATATATATCTCTGTAGGCAACGTTAGTTATGTATATATATAATTAGAAATATAATTACTAAAAAAAGTGTTTGCTCACTTGATTTAATAACTAAGATAACCATCTACTAAAGCTAATGGGCTAATAGCTTTAATTAAGAGCTGCATCTAATGATTGTTTTCATTATTTCCTGGATTAATTGGTTCATCGTTTAGTACATACAGTGTCAGATGTAAGTGAAAAGTGTGTCCAATTTTCCAGATTTCAAACTGACGTCATCAATGCTGCTTGTTTCCTCAGACAAGAAAAAAACATCCAAAACTCACAAGGTAGAAGCTGGAACAAGTGCACTGTTGGTGGATGTTTGCTTGAAAAATGACTGGAAATTATGAATTAATTGTAGAAATTGTTGCAGACTAAATCTCTGATGATCAACTGTGACTCCAACCTGACTGATAAGTGTTAGGTTTGGTTTGAGTCATCAGACGAAAGGAATTCATTAGCAACAGTGAAATATTCAGTCTGTAACCGTAGGCAGTCATCAACACACCGTTTTGACAAAGACATCAGCAGTTAGTGTCAGCTGCTCCCCAACCGCTCATAGTGGGGTCTACTTTCTGACATGTCCTCCGCTGGGAACTATCATGTTAGTTTTTTCTAGCCAAGGGATAAAAACCGTATTGTTTAATTTTTTTTCCTGCCCCATCAGTCAATTTAACAGAAAGCTGTTCCAACAGAGGAGTTGTCACTAACTGATTTGACGTGGCATCTGTATCGTGGCTGGGGGGGTGGGGTGGGGGATGGAAAACATAATAACAACAGATTTGGCTCTTCGCAAAGGTGGGGATGAAAATGTAGTTAATTAAAGCAGAGTTAAGTTTTTAAACTTTTTTGAACTCATAATGTCAATTTCAGGCTCATTTTGGGAACATTTTAAAGGCTTCTGGTAATTTCATAGTATGTTTAAACGAGGAATGAGGAACAGATGTATCTCCTTTTCCTGTTGTTTGCTCTTTTGCCTCCTATTCAGCTTTTGATGTTAAGTCAATGTTGCAGTAGTGATGAGTCAACAACTGAATAAAAGAGACTTCAGCTTTTCTTCCTGTGTGTCCAGGGCAGACGTAGCTGTGCTGTAACTTCAATTTAGTCGTACAAATGTGCATTTATTGCTATTGTTGCTTAATGTGTTTAAAACCCAGGTACAGTAGGTGATAAACTGGTGAAATCATGTGGAATTTGCTGTACAGTTAAATATTTTATTTCTGCGCATTGATTGGTCAAAATTAACCCCAAATTTTCTAACTTTTAAAAGTCAGTAAAAACTCTCACTTTCCTATTGCGTCTGTCTGCTCGTGTTATCTGATTTTCTTTTTGTCTGTTTTAAAATACAAACGATCAAAACAACTGAGTCATCCTATAATTTTCAGATGCAACTTTTGAGTAAAAAAAAAAAAAAAAGCAGTGTCGTTTCCTGTTTGTCCAATGTGTAATTGATGGAATGTGGAATCAAACTCAGTCTCCATGACATATAAAAACAAACCAATAGGCATCAGAAGAGGCTCTTATATCTGTCTTTCTGTTGGCCGCTCTTATTTGTTTGTATTGATACAAGATATTTCTATTAGTACACGCAAACATCAGCATTTTGCATTTGAAATCCAAACAACAAAACGGACTAAAATAATCCATTTCAGATGGAACAGTTGAGTTGGGTTGAGTATGAAACAATGTGCTCTCTGTGCTCTAATTGGTGGAACATGGAGCTTAACTCTGTCTACATAATGTCTAAAAATGCAGCGAGACACATCAAAAAGGCCTTTCAAAGACAATCATTTTCCCGGGGAAAGAGGGGAAAAATCACTGGAAGACGAGGAAGAAACAAGCATTAGTTTGACCACCATGTCATCTGAAACGGCATTAGCAATAACAAATCAGAAAACAATAAAAGATGAGAACAAAGATAAATTAAAGGGCTTGTGTGTCATGGTAAAAATGCTTGAGAATGAATTTGAGTGGAGTGTGCGCGGTTTGTGAGCGTGCGTGTGCAGTGTTTGCGTCTGTGTGGTTAGGTGGCGAATAGACCGCTTAACATATGTATGGGTACATGCATACATGTCTGTGACTCTGTGTGTGTGTGTGTGTGTGTGTGTGTGTGTGTGTGTGTGTGTGTGTGTGTGTGTGTGTGTGAGCGAGGGAGGGAGGGAGGGAGGGAGGGAGGGAGGGTTAGTGAGTGGGTATTTGTGTGTAATCATGTACGTCAGGCCGTCATGAATGGTGTGTTTGAGACAGAGCGGAGTGTGGAGTTCCTCGGGCTGGACCAAATTGGAAACAGAAAAACAAACATTCCCTAGGAACCCCCGGTCTCCAACCCCCCCCCCCCCCCCCCCCCCGCCTCCACCCCCCCCACCCTCGTCTGCTGGCTAGTGGCGCAGTCCAACCTGTCTGGGACAATGTAACGGTCTATAGTCGGACTGGACCACACGCATTCATAGAGGGGGGTCGGAGCGCAGGAGGCTGTGGTGGAGAGGGGAGGGGGGGGGATCTCAGCCACAATGACAGTTGGAAAAACAGACAGAAGAAGCATATGAATATGACAGAGAGCTCAGTGATGGATTGATGGGAAAGAGAGAGGGAAGAAAAGTGAGATGGGGAATTTAAAGCTGATGGACATGAGATGTGGAAATGGGAGTTGTAATAGTGAGTAAAAGAGAGAGTCGGGAATGAAGAAAAAAATGAGATAAGTCATGGTGGGGAAATAAAAAAAAAAAATGGATAAGGAGAAAAACAGAAGGGCAGGGAGAGATGGTGAGTGAATAAATGAATCAGCAGCAGCTTGACTGAGTCACAGATCCACAGGGAAAATATTTAGAGTCACACTCACTCTTTAACAAAAAGAAAACTTTTTTTTCCTTCCCTTTCTCTCCCTGTTGTGAATGCCACTAATGAGAAGGTCGCCCTCCAGATTTTCTTTTTCTTTCTTCATTTTTGAAGCGAACATTCTTACTTTCTCTCAGCTCTAATAGCTAATGCTATTATGTGGCTAATCATGTAATAACCGGAAGCGTGTGTGTGTGTGTGTGCTCAGTGAGCTCACAGTAAGGATTTAACAGCCTGGAGAAAGGATCAGAATGTATAACTGTGATCTTTTTGCTTGTCTGTGTATGTACTGTATGTCACACTGTTTTAAGCTAGGGATCTCAGTAGTAAAATATCAGATGTTCTCTTAAAGGACACTAACATCACCTGAGGGAAGCATAAAGTTACCTGGGGACATGTGACAGCTTCATCCCAGATGTCTACCTGGAAATCATCAAGTACTTTTTCAAAAACATTTATACATCCTGAAAAACATTACTGTTTTAAGATGGGAGGGTCTTTGAAATGACTCACAATTTCAGTAATGACTCATAATGTGCTTTACTCCTTGTGCCAGCAATCTCCTTTTTTTTTTTTTCCTTTCAAACAGCAGATATCCCTTTTCAGATAATGACGCACTCAAGTTCTCAAATGGCTGGTGTGTTAATTTTCTGTCTGTAGTCCAAACAAAGTTAGAACTGCATCAGGATGTGGTCGGGACCACACTGGGCCAGGTAAACCACTGAACAGGCTGAACAGGTATCCTGGGATATGAAAGCTTTTCCTGTGCATCCATTTCAGGTCTTTTGCTGTTTTGATTTTTGATTTTTTTTTTTGTTATACAACTTCAAGGGCAGCAGTGAAAGTCGTGGTGGAAACATAAAACCCGTAGTTCTGCTATGACCAAAGAAAGATGGGTTAATATGCACAACCTCAGCCTATCCTCTTAGTCTTATCAAAGAAGATAAAACAGTGGCTTTATAAGCAACCAAAAAACAAGTTCCAAATATAGACTCTGCTCTGAACTGTGCACGTGTGAAGACTTAAGATTTGTCTCTTATCCACTGCTGATACACACACACACACACACACACCTACACCCATATGCACACTAGTCAAACTGACCCAAGGAAACTGGCTTTGTATAAATACAGACTCAGATTTAGATTTGCGGTAAGAGGGAGAGAGAGGCAAGATGGATAGAAAGAAGAAGAAGGGGTGGCAGAGAGAGAAAGAAAGAGAGAGAGGAGTGGTACAGACAGAGAGGGTGGAGTGATTTTTGTGGTTGGGGCAACAAAAGGGGGAACTGAGAACTGGTAGAGTCTGACATTTAACACTAGAATTACCAAATAAAGACAATATAATTGTCGTTGCTTACAGCCACTGGTAATGTGATATGCAATCGTTTATTTTATTAATTAATACACAGAAATTGTCCAGAGATGAATGGTTTGTTCTGATTTCTAAAGTGATCAGTATTTAATAGAGTGAATAATAATTGTGGAAAGAGTGAAAGAGAGAGAGAGAGAGAGAGTGAGAGAGTTAATGCTGGTGCCACCACGCTCTGTAATGGTTTGCTAATTTGAATTAATTCCTCATGGTATTATTAGTGGCTTTTTTGTCACCAGTGTGTTGGCAGCAAACTTGAATACTTAATTCAAAGTAGTTTTAGCTGACTGTGTACGTTACTGATATGTTTGTTTTAAAGATAGCTGAGCCAGCTTCTATAATGCCCCCTCCCTTCCACACACACACACACACACACACACACGCTCGTTGTAAAGAAGTATTTGCTTCTTATCGTCCTCCCTTGAGCGCGGCCTTCCTCACTAAGCGGGTTTTTAAGAACACATTCCTCTACCCCCTCTTAACTGCAAATTTTAGTGGAGAATGTGAAAGAAAGAAATTGCCAATACACTTATTCAGGTTGATAATTTCGCTTGTCAATGATTTTTTTTTTTTTTGATGCTTTACAACACATGATCAGTGGCTTGACTTCATCCCGGGACCTCAAAACAATCCTCACATGTGGAAGGCGTTGTCAGCTGTCAAATCTGGTGATAAAATAAAACTGGTATGATTATAGAGTGTGACTGGCTGAGGTCTCAGGAGGGCACTAAATATTTTTTGCTTATTGTGCACCTTTGATCAGCCAGGCAGTTTGGACGTCGAAAGTCTGGATAGAATTATTTCCCGTAAACGTTAAATATGGACAAAATGTCTGAAGTTAAATAGGTTCCAGTAAATGTCGCAGAATGTGCAAGTTTCTAACGTTATTTGTCTTTCTGTCATTTTCCAGGTTGTTAAGGTGATGGTGGATTCTGACAACCGTGACTGAGAGCCTCAACCAAGAACAAAAAAAAAAAAAAAAAAAAAACACAGGGCAGCAAGAAGGGCAGCCTGCATAATACTTTTTACACGGATCTACAACACACTTGATCAAACTCAAAACAGTATAGCCCAGCTGTTAAGCATAAGAGGAGCGACAGCCCTGGACCAAAAGTAGCTGATGCTACGTGGAGTTTAAGACCTTCTTAAACAAAAGTCAAAGAAGCTGAGAAAGTGGAGTGTGGAGTTACTTGGACCTGATAAAGAAATGGAGGGATATTAGTTTGGACCTGGCATCTGGTTTCTGCTTCCCATTACAGTGTGGAGTACGGAGGGCCAGTAGCCGAACTGTGCTGCTGGACGGACCGTTGCGGTGCCGGGTTGAATCGAGCCGCTTTCAACATAACTGATGCCAAGGCCAGGAGTCAGCCATGATGTTTTTATAACCTGATGAACAGCAGAGGTAGGACATATATATATATATATATATATATATATATATATATATACACACATATGTTTTAATTTGTCATTTTTGTTCTCATTAATTCTTCAATATGATGCTTATTAACTTTAATATCCTGATTATTTGCACGACTGGGTTTATATAAACTAAATCACTTGACAAAAATAACTCAAAAAATATTAATACCTTTACTATGCATATGTACAAAATAATGTATTTATTTTAAATTACATCTCTGAATACTTAAGTAACAATTAGTCATTAGAGTTGGGATCTTAGCCCCTATAATGTATTTTTTATTATTTGATCACTCATTAATATACATAATGAAGTGGTTATTTTTAGTCATTATTAGGTAGAGGTAAAATCACAAGTCATTGTTTGATTCCGTTTGTTTAGTTCATGCTGTAACCATCCATATTTATTGTGTAGAAGCAGCTTTAATTTTTAAGCGTTGCCCAAATTCATGTAGATTAAAAATACATTATAGTCTTTTTTAGACTTCATCGCAAACTCTTTTATTCATCTAAGGGGGAATACTGAGGAAATACACACGTTTGAGGGAATAGTCTCGTGTGTGTGCATTTTTGTGTGGGTGTGCATGAGTACATGTTGTTTAGTTCAGTGAGTCATGCTTTAGTTTAACCTTAAAAAACAAACACACAAAGCTACTTGCATAATTTCTTCTAATGAAAGAAAAAAGTTTTCATCAGCATCCCTGCCTCGAAGAGCACGGCCGGTTTGTGGGTCTTGGTAGATTAACCTTATTGCCTGAAGCTAGAATGGCTAGTTTACTGAGGCTAAACGTCTGCTGATGAAAAAGGCGTTTATGCAGAGAAGCAGTACTCTGAGAAGTATTATGAAAAACGGCTATTAGTCATCACTGTTGGAGGAAGTGACTGTGTGTTGCCTTGAAATGCTACCCATATGCTGTGGTCTCGAGATTTAGCTGCTTTACTTGTGAGGTCGCTTGACAATGACTTGTGTGCACACTTGTGTGACATTATGGAGTGACTGAGTCTTAGCCAAACATTACCTGCTCCTCCATCATGCCTACTTTGCCGCACCTTGGTTCAGTAAACCTCATTAGCAGAGCTCATTAGTTCCGTACACACGGTAAAGTTTAGCGGTAACAACTTGTTTAATCGGCCGGGGGCGAGATTATGTGTAATGTTAACCACCCTTTCAAATTGTGTAAATACACTACCAAACTTTTAGTCCGCCTCTACAGTTGAGTAAACGTGTCTAAAAGGCATTTCAGAAGCCAACCTGCTGCACGGACTGATGACGGTGATCACAAGATCAATGTGTTTAAGATGTCTAAGTGTTTAAATTGATCAAGCTACTTTTTTTCTGCTGCTGAATCCATTAACCCATCCAAGAACGTGCTCATAACATACGCAGGTTATTGTACTACAGGAAATGCAAATACATACAGTTGAGGTTATTGTGCTGCAGTGGTTTGTGGTGTAGGGTATCATTTTATAATGATAGTGGTGTGACTATTATATTGTTTCTGTTCAGATACTATATGTTTCAAACCAGCTATGTTTACGTGTGTGTTTGTGGAGTCATTTTATGGAGTCGATGCTTTATATGCAAAAAATCCTCTGTTTTGTACTTGTGTGTATGTTTATGTATGTGTAAGAGACGGAGAATGAGTTTGTATATTTTAGTAAAGTTAGCAGTTGTGTGTGTAAATTTAGTGATGTGCAGTATGATGCACTGTAACCCCATTGTATTTCGCTGGATCAGGATGATTGTAAAACTACACGTGCGCACACACACACACACACACACACACATCACACACACACACACACACATCTCACACACACACACACGCACATCACACACACACACACACACACATCTCACACACACACACACACACACACACACACACACACATCAAACACACACACACACACACACACAAAAACAACTGCTGTATTACCCTCCTACACCTGTGTCACCACACACGCTGAAGCGCTGTGTCTGTTTCCTTTTCTTCTTTCTCTCTCTCACTCACACACACACACAGCCACACATACACACACACACACTCACTCATGCATGTTTTTTCCATGCTGTCTCAATAGTTTGCATTGTGAACAGTTTTTACTGAAGTTACAAAAGAATATTTAAAATAACTGAAAACTGTCCATAGTGAGTTTTCTGAATTGTCTGAATAACCAGGACATTGTTTCCGGGAAGATGTATTCGGGAGGTGGCAGAAGTGTTTGTGGAGACTTTCACAAAATCTCCTCCAGTAAAACTCAAACTACCTGTAAGGCTAAACACCGTTAGGACAAAGTGTGAAAATATGTTGGTTTTCTTTTGTAATTTGGTGACCTGACCTCTCAAGGGCAAATGCAGATAGGTTTAATGACTTGCTCATGCGTGTATGATAACTCCATGGTATCAGTTTCTGTTTCTTTATTTCTGTATTTAAACTGAGCTTTGGTGTGTTTTTATGGATGTCTGTTTTTCTAGTGTGTTTGTATAGAAAAATGATTAGTGTAAGCCTATATATGGTACTGGATACGTATGTATGAGGCCTTTTGCGCACATGAGTACGGACATATGTGTGTGCGTGTTTGTATGTATGTGTATTTATGTATGTTTTTCATTATGTGGTATAGTGGCTTTGCTTGGTGATGTTATTCAGCAGGGCAGATTGCTTTGAGCTGCTTGATGCTTTTAGCTGTGGTCTGTGTTTGTCTGTGTGTTTGTGTGTCCAGCTGTGTCTTCACATGTGCATGTTTGCATGCCTTCAACTGTGTTTGTACACACGCGCGTGCATGCATGTCTGTATGTACATATGTGTGTGCGTTGTGGTATTGTGCAGTCTTTGATGTGCTAGTCACATTTGGCATATTTTTTTTTTTTTTCAAAGTTTTAGAAAACTGAGGAATGTTGAGTAGAGACAATTCGTTCAAGCCCACGAGCAAGTTTGACTCTCATGCTACACACAAACACACTTACACACACACAAACACACACACATTACCAAAACATTCAGAAGTTTATTTCTGTGATGTAGTGGCTCAGAAATGAGCTTGACTCCTCTGAGGCAGAGAATCCCCATGTGTTTCTTCCCCCATGTGTGTCAGTAGATCTCCTCCTCTCTTTGTAAGCCTCTCGAAATCTGTGTTACCCTGGTTCTTCCCCACACACATAAACAGCAAAGGTCACACTAGAAGAAAATGTCAGAACATACATATATGTAAGCTACCTGTTGACCCATTTGCACAAAATGGGTCATGGCTGGTAGTTCACTGTGTGTGTGTGTGTGTGTGTGTGTGTGTGATGATCTCATCTTCTCACAACTTTGTAACAGGATGTGCCAACACAAGTTCTCACACACCTCAGACAAACACACACACACACACACACACACACACACACACACACACACATACACACACACACACACACACACACACACACACACACACACACACACACAGCTTTTTGTGTCAGTGTTCCAGTGTGCGTGTAACAGTGACAAATACCCATTCATCATTCTGTATTTTGAGAGCATTAAACATCTAACCCTCCTACACACACAAACACATAAACAAACACACACACACGCTACACCTACTACATGCACATGCACACGCACACAGCAGGTATTTCTCTTTGTCCCCCAAATCCCAAACAACAATTCATTCTAATTAATTCCAATTAAGGCTTATTAATTATGCAGACAAATATTAATGAAAGAGGTGTCACCAGCTGTCATGGCAATAAATGACTTAATTTGTTAGTTTGGTAATGATTGACTTGCTTAAAGGACACATTATCAATCAAAGATCAAAGTGACAGATGTGTGTGTCTCATTCTCTGTGTGAGTCTGTGTGCGTGTAGTTATTTGTTAGGGGAAACTGAAGCAGCAGACTTTCTTGGGGTGTCGCTATTATCTGATGTTCTCTTCATCTTAAAGTGACTTTTAGACCAGGTAATTTTTTATTGGGGCTTTAAATCCGTGTGGTGTCACTGATTAGTGGGTGGGACATAGCATTCTGTTTTGCTGTTAATTGATTGAATTCTCTCTCATGTGCTGATTAAACCTGGCATTGGTTTACAACAAACGCAGTCATAATGTATTCAGGAGTCAAAGAGCGAGTTATTGAACTACAACTAAAACTAAAGCAAAAATGCACAGTTTCATACTCTGTTTTTCACAGCTTTCCATGAAAGTAAACTCAGTATATTTAGATTAGTTCTGTTCTGACAGAACATAAGCAATTTGAAGAAGTCACCTTGGGCTCTGTGATGGATATTGTTCAATTTTTTCTTACGTTTTATAGACAGTACAATTATTTGATTAATCAAGAAAATAATTGACAGATTATTCAGCACTGATTATAATCACTAGTTGAAGTCTGATGATTAACCTTTAACTCAGTGTTGAGGAGTGTAACCCATGTAGTTTACCTGGCCCAACAGTGGCCATACTTTGGCGTATCTATTTGCTAAATTTCTGCTAGAATCATGATGAATGGCTTTTGAAATGTTTGGATATTTTTGATCCATGCATACTTGAGCCTACTCTGAATCTAATTCCATTTGCCGCCTTGGACTTAAAGCTACCCATGGGCACTGCTAACTGGAGCTCACTCCCTGCCCCAAGTTTGCAGCCCCAATACCTTGTCAAATCTGGCAGCCATATATGGGCCAGACATGGCTCACTGTCTGTGGATGGAACACAGCTGAGTACACTGACACTCAGCCCAGTTGGCCCCGCCTGGCCTCTGATTTGCTCTGTGATTGATAATCAGTCAGTACAATGTGGCAGTAGTTAGTTAGCCAGTATTACCCCTTATCTTATAGCATAGCGTGATTAAGTTAAGATGACATGTCAACATTAATGCAGGCAAAATTGCATATACCTCATATATATGCAAACAAAACAAAACATTCCCCCTCCTCTGTCCTTATTGGTATAGAGAAGTTGCCTTGACATGTTAACACCTGACTGTATCCAAAATGCAGAGGACTTTAAATCAGATATTAAGCCTTGAAAACCATGAACCTTTGACCCCGCTATCATAACAGAAGGAACTAAAAAAAAAAAAAAAAAAAAAAAAAAAAAAAAAAAAAAAAAAGTTCCTTTATTGGGAGTTTTCACGTAAACACCTCTGAAATCCACTCTTTCCTCCCATCCACCTGTCCGTGCAGTTTGTCTGTACACAGCCAAAACTGACTGGCATTTGTTTTGCCGCTTGGTGTGTTAATTTTCCACTGTTGGTTTCAGGAGTGCTTTTTTTGTCCAACCGTTCTGGGGGAAAAAAATCCATTAATCAGATTAAGAACAGTAACTAGGCAAAGCAGGGGCAATGGGCCCAACCTAGTTTTCAAAGCTTCGACCAATTTGTCTTCCTCTCTGTCTGCTCCTGTGTTTGTAGCAGAATTGGGGTTGAAATCCATTAATCAGATTAGCAACTGACCACATAGCTAGAGGGAGACCAGCCCCCGACTAGTGGTTCGGTATTTCAGTGTTAATATAAGACAGAATTACACACACACACACACACACACACACACACACACACACACACACACACACACACACACACAGTGTACGTGTGTACGTGTGTGTGTGTGGGAAGAGGCGGTGTCACAGACTTAGGCACAGTTGCTAGACAAACTGGTTAAGTGTAATGCCACATTAGCATTCAAACACACACATGCTTTCAGGTAAATGTACGTTACCAGATATAGATTTTCTTAATTACTAACACACACGCTACAAGGTCCTTATCAAAAGCTCTCCACCCCCTGTCGGTCTATATCGGTCTGTTTGGACGCTTCTGTCTGCTTTCCAAGCCATCAGACCTACGTATGTGTCACTACTTGCTCCCACAATAACCCATGCTGCACCCACAAATTTCTTTAAGGATGTTTGCTTGAGTGTGAGACTACCTGTTTGTGTGCATGCAGCAGTGTGTCTGTGCTTGGGTGTGTGCAGATGTGGGTGTGTGTTTTTTGTTCATTTTGGCTACAACTGTGTGTTGTAGCCAAGTGAACAAGTGTTAACAAGCTCTGTGCAGACTGCATTTATTTAATCCATATGCTGGTGAACTATACAGCTGTGTGCTGCTCCTATTATGTCTGGAAGGAAAAATCACTCTGCAGTCACAGCCTTGTCTGAGGTACAGAAATTATTGCCAAGTCAGCTTAAACGTGGCTGAATATATTGACAAAAAGTTGTACTGTAATTTTTATTTGTGGCTTAAAGGAGTGCTTTGCTGATATTTGCCAATTTTTACTATATTAGTCATAGGGGTATCATGCATTTACCGGCAGTACTCATGTCCTTTGTATAACTGTAGCAAACTCAAGCAACTTTCAACCCTTCACTTATATATCCTGACATCATAGGAAATGTTTGGCCCAGACCAGCCAACTTACACTTAGACATAAGCAGTAGATTTTATGGGTTACCTCACATTTTTAACATGTTGTCGGATTGGATTGTTAGAAATGCAGCAAAGAAAGGCAGAGGCTCGGGCTGCTGCTGATAGTGCTGCTGCCAGGTCGGCACCAGTGGCACCGCTACCCTAGACGATAAAGACAGAGCTGCTCGGAGCTGACAGGCTAATGGCTAGCGGTGATGCTGCAGCTAGCATCCAGCTCGAGCAGCTAAAGCAGCCAGGGTGCCTGGCAGCAGCAGAACTGCTTGCCAGAACAATAAAAACAGAGTAGCTGGGAGCTGACTGATAGTTCCAACTGGTAGTTTTTTCAGGTCCAGGTGCCCACTAAAGCCAAATGCAACCGACTCACCATGCTGCAGTGGGTTTCACAGTAGGCTGCTGCGTTTGTTTGGCAGTGTTGAGGGAGTGCTGGTGTGTGGAACAATGCGGGCACAAAATTGTCATCAGAGATGAACAGGAAGAAAAAAAACATTGCCAACAGGAACAAGAGAGATGGTGACTGAGTATTTCCTGGTAACATGCTGTGTTTGTTTGTGTCCAGCTGTACATTATTTATTGATGTCATGATTGCCAATGATGGTTGTTTCTCTGCAATACATGGGAATGGTTTCAGCACGTGGGGCAGAACAGTGGTTTAAAACCTACGAGATTATGCTTACTATTCACTTTGTTAAAATAAAACTGAAAGATATTATGACTTGTCATAAATGAGTCAGAATGTTTCGCCATTAAAAACGATCTGTAATGCATGTAGTAAGGCATCTTACTTGAATAGTTCTGCAATTTGTTTTGGCTGAAAATTTAGCCGAAAATACTGACCAAATTCAATCTATACTGCACGTTTTGGCATCATGTGTATGGTTACACAAATTTAAACAAGATCATAAGATGATATTATTATTAAATCAATGAAAAACATGTGCAGGTGTAAGCATTTGCATGTGCGTCTTTTGGGTATGGATTTCAGAATGTGTTTTCTCGTGTGTATGATGTAAAATATCTGTATATTTGACTCATAACTGTGTGTGTCATAACTCCATTTCACATTCCAATGCTACTAAACTACTGGAGATACAGCGTAGATACGCAGAAGCCAATCCCATTAATTGCAGTAGCATTCAATGGTATTACCTAGTGGTACATCTAACAGTACATAAATTAGAAAACAATTAAGGTTGTCAAAAAAAAAATCTATAATCAGATACTAATCGAAACTAAAAATGAGTATAGTATCGATTAGTTACTCAATTGCAACAGTATCGATACCAACAGTGCCGTCTTCGCCTCCTCCAGTTCCCACACAACTTCATACAGCACTGAGGCAGACGGCTGCTGAAGGACCTTCGCAACCTGTTTTAGCTGAAGTTGAAAAAAGCCCCTTGTAAATATTTTTGCATTATTATTTTACCTGGCCGGCGGCACACGTTGACGTTAGCCACTTAACTATTAGCAATTAGCCCATTTCCACATTATCCATTTGTTAAGTTATCATTAAGCTAGCGGCTATGGCTAATACCACGACCAATGTTAATGTGGGAGCGAGGCGGCGAACTTTATCGGCCCTGCCCGTCTGTAACGTTAAGAGACGGTGTTGATTTAACAGGATAACACAATGATTAATGTCTGAAAAGTGTTATTTCTCTCAAAGTCCCAGATTGAAGCTGAGAAAAGTCAACCAACAACTAGACAGAAACAGTGGTAGCCTACCCAACCAACTCTTTTTGATCAGCAACAAAAATATGGTGCAGAGTCACCAGAAGCAAAGAAAATAAACAGGGCTGTAGCTGAATACATTTGCATGTCATATATATATATATATATATATATACTCTTTACTGTAAGTCCACTTTTGTTTTTTGCACTACTACCTAAAAATAGTGTTGTCATTGATGTTATTGTTCTAATCTTTATTTAAAAAAAAGGGGTTAGAGTTAGGGAAATTTATTCTCCCTGTGGTATCGAAAATTGTAGAGTATTGAGTATTTTCCTGGGTATTGGTATCGAGTTTGAAATTCTAGTATCGTGACACCCCTATAAACAATGAATAGATGAATAGAGTAACTGAAATAGCTGTAAATAGCTTTGGTACTTGCAATTCTTATATATAGGAAATTCTGCTTGATATAGTGCATTATAGGGCTTATTGTATGTACTTTCGTTCCTGTTCTTATGAAAGGAAGCTTTCCTCTCAGTGATGACTCATTGTTGCTTTCTTTCTCTGCATCATGTCTTACAGAAGCCACTTATTTGGTCTTAATGAATCAGTGCTGAGTAACTCGAACTGGAAAATCGGACGTTTTTGTCTCCAGCTGCTTTGAGTCCCTCGGATACGTTTGACTGCAATAACAAACACTGTTGAATTTGACTCCTGAATCATTTCAGGGCCAATTGTCAGTAATGGAACATGAAAAGTTCCATATTGTTAAGGGTATTGGAGGACCTGCTGTGTGTTTGACTACGTGAGGAAAAAGGGACATTTAAATATAGGCAGATGGAATTAACTACTGTTGTGACTGAAAGATTTCATGAGAAACTTCTTCTCTTTTTCTTTTCTGCATTATTACTGTTAATTACCTCCAACGCGTTGGCAGTGTACTGTAGTGACAGAAAGGCTAACAAAGACAGCACTGAATTGAACTGAGAGTAAGAGACTGGGAGAGAGATAGAAGACAGAATGTATTACCATCAGATTAATGTTGTGATGATCTCAACGCAGACTTAATAAGGAGGTGTCTGTGCTTTGTTTAGCTAAGATCTGCTTAGGTTTGGCACGTGGCTTTTCTTCAGAGCTGCTGCCGTTTCAGTTGTCATGTTGTGAATTTTTGGTCTCTAAACTTTGCTGTTGGGTCACTTCTTATTGTTTGTGTGCTTGATGCTGGGGCTGGGGGCATTCATGATAAGACCCAGCCAAGCATAAGCATACTTGCTAATTTTGGATATATTTCCTACTAAAAGTTGTACGATTAGATAGAAATGAAGTGATATGTCATGGGTGTATTTATTCAACTGGCTAGATAGAGCGTTGTGAGCACATCAGTCAGGTACTGATAAACACGGCGTTTAAATTTGATAACACCATTGTCTGATGCCAAACAAGTCAGATATAAAATTAGCCAGTATAACTGGACAAACTTCAATCTGCGGTCCTGAAGAGTTCCAGCTTTTCACAGACATCAGACCCAGCTGCTTAACAGAGTAGATTTACAACCGCCTCTGTTGGAATATGAAGTTGAATACCTACTTTTAGACTGGGGAAAATAACTAACCTCTCTAATGGATAAATGCCCTAGAATGCTTAATGCTGAGCCTCGGCATGTGTGCGTTTGAATGTGTGTGTATGTGTGTGTGGTAATCTTCATGGCAGGTTCCTTGCCATTAGTGCACAACTGAACAAGGCAGCAATTCATTCAGCAGATTTAACTGTCTGGTGTGTTTGTGTGTGTGTGTCTGTATGTGTGTGTGTGTGTGTGACAGAAAGAGAAAATCTGTGTGTGTGTGGCAGGTTTCTAAGTGCAGAGTGTGTGTTGTTTTTAGAGAATTGTTTCCGTGCGCCTGTCTGCACCATATGGCCCAATGTGGAAAAAGGCCCCTTTAGGGGTCTGTGTGTATGGGTATATGTAAGTGTGTGTGTGTGTGTGTGTGTGTGTGTGTGTGTGTGTGTGTGTTGTGTGTGTGTGTGTGTGAGTGAGAGTGTGTGTGTGTGTGTGTGTGTGTGTGAGTGTGAGTGTGTGTGTGTGTGGTGTGTGTGTGTGTGAGAGAGAGGGAATATGTGTATTTGTGTGTATGAATGTGTGTACAGCGGTCTGGTCTGCCCAGAGTGAAGCTGTAAAAACAAAAACGTCTTGAGAAAAGGAGAAGAAAAAAAAAAAGACTACCAAGGAGCAGTGATGTCAAATACTACCCCATTCCCTCGCTCGCGCACACACACACACACACACACACACACACACACACACACACACACACACACACACACACACACACACACACACACACACACAGACATGCATGGCCACTGTTCTGCTATTCATTCTTTTTATCTTATTTGATCTCCTATTATTTTGTTTCTCTCCTCTGGTTTTGATAACAGTGTTTTTTCTTTTGCGTTTTCCTTGTGTCTTTAGTCATATTAGCTCTAACTGTTAATGTGGTGTTTTACTCCAATAATCACTTTCTATTTTCACTTCAGTCACATATCAATAACTTTCTTTCCTGCAATTGCCTTTTGATACTCTGGTCTCAAATTGGTGAAAATAATCTCCTTAATTTTTCCATCGGTAATCACTTTCTTTTCTCTTCTTGTTTTTCATTTGTCAGTTTGGTTTTTCGCTTGTCGTTTATTTTGTCTAATCGGCGTAAACCTCTGCACTGTGGTAATGACTGCTGAGGTTAACGAGCTTCTGCTAACAATCACTCACTCACTCACTCACGCACGCACATGCAGACACTTGTGCAACCATGCACACACTCATGTGCATTCTCAAGTAAGCATGTATATACAGTATACAGAGATGTAAGCAAATACTTACAAACACATGCATGCTAGGCTGTACACACACATACACACACTCATAGGCATGCACAAACCCAACAACAGTTTTGAGACGACCTGACAAAATCTACAAGCGCTGACATTATCACCATAAACCTGCGCCGTTTGATACGTGCTTACAGCTTCAGTTTGAGAAAAAAAAAGGAAAGAAAATCATTAGTTTAAGGTGTCATTTCTGAATTAATAATGTGTGTTGGCTTTGGTTCAGACATACACACTTTCATTCTGATTGAAAAGATCACCATCGCTGTTTTAAGGTAGAATGAGTTCCTGTTCATTTGAAAATTAAGGAAGGATTGAGGGAGGGACTAACATCAAAGGAGGGCAGGAGAACAAGAGCGTTTATAGCTTTTACCAACTTTATAGACGCAAAGTTCCTCATATAATTGCCTTACTAACTCAAAACACAAAAACTCAGTCACTAACATCCAATCTCGGAGCTTAAAATGATGCTGTTCCCTGGTTACAACAGGCTGCAGCTAAAGATTACAATGTTGAAAAAACTGATTTTACAATCCACAATTTAGCATGAAAAGTCTTGTTCACAGTATCAAAGACGGCGGATTTTGAAATCGCCACTGCTTTCGTTCAGGCCTCTGACTAGATTCTTCTCCAATGCTGAAATAATTAAAGCAAAAATCTGTGTTTCTATGTCGAGGAACATTGAAGAGAACATTAAAAAAAGGAACTTTAAATGGGAATTCACACGAGGGACAAGCAGCTCCTCACGCTTTATAAACATGTTCATTGCTACAACCAGGATCACCAAACATCATGTCATGTTAGTATTTTCTCTAAAAAATAGGCAAAGATCCGTCTTTTATGGTATGATGCAGAATCAGACCGTTTTTTATGTGTCTGATGCAGTAATACTATACTGTGACAGGGGTGACAAGCTTTCCTATAATCAAAAGGAGGTTTATGTGATGGTACAGGTGTACGACCAGAGGATCTCAGCAGTGCTCGAACACAATGTTTCTGTAATGCGAAACTAAACCAGGCAGCATCTGTGAATATTGAGTTGTCAGCAGAGTCACCGAGCAGGTGTCTCATACATCCAACGGGCCAGTCTGCTCAAAACTTGGTGTGTTCCCCTTAAACTCAGCAACACATTAAGGATTTTGGCTGTGTAGCTTCGAGATGTTAAATACCACTAAGCCTTATTGATGACTGGAATCTGACTTGAGTCTTTACTGCAGTCTCCTGCTAGTTCTCCTGGTGTGAACTCGGCTTTAATCTCTGTTCCCCTCGCTCTCTCTCCCTCTCTCTCTCGCTCTCTTGCTCTCTCTGGTATCTTGATATGGTCTGTGTTCTGCAGGGACTTCCAAACATTTACATTTCTGCTTTCAAGTGCTGTTTATATATGGCTCTTATCTGCTATCTAACACACACACACACACACACACACACATACACACACACACACACACACGAGCGCACATTCAGAGAGGGACAGACGGTGAATCAAACCTTTCGTCGTCCTGACAGTAACACTGTTGCTATGTCCATAATAGGACAGGAGGAGAGAGAAAGAAGGGGAAGGCAGTAAGAGAAAAGAGTGCCACATAGACAGAAGGAGGGGGAGGCAGATAATTTGCCACCAGAGTGTTTTGTGGTGAGGTGAGGCGTGGAGCTTTGGTGACTTTAGCTCACAGCCTTTTTTTTTTTTTTTTTTTTTTTTTGCGATACTCCACTGATCCCCTGTAGTGAAATTTCTCTTTTCATCTCCCACACTTAGAACGCAGCCTCCGCGACAGAACAGCCCCCCCGGGACTGGCAAGGGTTCGGTGTCTTGCTCAAGGACACTTAAGCAGGGCGGATTCTTACGCTCACAGGGGAGATAACTTGGCCTTCTTGCTGAAGGATGCTTTAGTCTTTAGTCACCCTGCCACCCTGCCCTGCTGGCTTCGTGTGCTTGAACACAGCCCTGTCTTGATAAAACTCTTGACGAATTTGCAGAGTGGAAAAAACACCTCTGGGACTCCTTTTCTTACAGAAAAGATACCAGCCTCTCATTTGTGGGCATTTTCTCCTTACAAACTTAATATTGTTAGGTTTTGGACTGTTACTCAGACAAAACAAGACTCTTGAATACATCACCTTGGCCCTTTTTTTTCCCAGTTTTCAGACAGGATCTGACCAGAAGAAACAAAAATAAATCAGTAATTAACAAGTTAAAAGTAATGATGAAAAACTAAACATAGGCTTGTGTCGCAAGAACCTGTTTTTTTTTTTTTTTTAATTTTGTGACCCACCATCATCGTAAAGGACTAGGACTGCACCAAGTTTAAGAGTCAGCTTCTAACATGTATTGCAGTATGTCACCGAGTCCCCAGTGGCTCCAGAAGTGCTGCTCAGAGTGTCCCTGACATTTGATCGTCCTTTTAGACCAGCAAGAGATGAGACAATTCCACTACTGCAGGGACCAGTGACGCATCACGGCAGACAGGATGCCTCTTCATGTGATCAGCTAGTGACACATTGTAAGGTGGCTAGAAATCGACAATGTATCTGTTGCTAACTCTATTTGACAACTCTCAACTTTTTTCTTTTGTTGAGGGGAGTCGAATTTATAGCTTCAGGGAAATGTGCCGTGGATGGCAGGATGAGAGAGCAAGGTAGGCTTATGGAGAAGGGGAGAGTGAGAGGGAGAGACAGACAGACAGAGAGAGAGTGAGTGATAGAAAGCCTTGGTACAGCAAAATTATGGCGAGAAAGTAGAAAGGGGTAATGCATTTAGAGAGAGAGAGAGAGAGAGACGAGAGAGGGAGGAAATGACACATAGGTGGAAAGAATCTCATCCCTGCTCCTGTCTCACACTGGCTTTCTCTTTCTCTGTCCATGACACATTTGCACACTTTAACACACACACACACACACACACACACACACACACACACACACACACACACACACACACACACACACACACACACCATAATTGAGGAGTAATTGAACACTTCTTATCTACTTATCTGTTCAAAGAAATTCAAAGCAAAGATTCACCCATCGCATGTGTGTGTTTGTGTGTGAGCTTGTGTGCACGTGCTGTCTGATTCTTATCACACTGTTTGACTCAGAGCTGCTTTTAAGGCAATGAATTCACATCTCGTGCTCTTTCTGTCTCCCCATCTCTTCCCTTTCGGGCCGTCTCTCTAAATCTCTCCCAGTCTCCTCTTGCTTGTTAATCTTGCTCTCTTGCTCTCTCTCTCTCTCTCTCTCTTCTCTCTCTCTCTCTCTCTCTCTCTCTCTCTCTCTCTCTTGCTCACTATCTGTCTCTCTCTATGTGTGTCTCTATATTGTCAGTCTTCATTGCCAAAAAGAAAGGCATGAAACTGAATGAAATAAAAAAATTATGCTCTGGATTAAATATCCTGTATCTCTGTGCCTTTTTATCTCTTACTTAACCCACTTTTCCTCTGTAACTCCGATTATCTATCTAGCTATCTATCTGCTCCCTTTCACATGCTTATATATTCTTTGTGGAGACTGTCAGTGTAAATTTGTGTCCACAAACATCCACAAGTTTCAGGTTTGACAAGTCGGAAGACAATAGATAACTTTGCCAGTGAAGAGTGGTGGATTTGGATCCTCTCCTGTCCTTTCGTGTGTTGACATTGTGCAGTGTCAGTTTTTTGGGCAGATGTGGGTGAAGTTTTGGGGACTTCTCGCATAAGACGAGTTGATTAGACTTTAGGGGTGTGAATAACTGATGTCGGAGACCTTCGGGTCAGCTGCCACATGACCTTGATACTTGTTGCTCTCAATTCTTGATACTTGGTCTTAGGGGGATAAGAGATTTTAATTTTGCATGTCTTCAACTTTTTGAATTGATACCAGAATTGCGGTTTGTTATATTTGACAGCAGACAGTTACTGATGATAAAGGGGATAGCTGAAAGGCAGATAGAGGGGGACAGCTAATTGTACCTCTGGCTAATATTCCCATTGATGTCCATATATATTTGACACTTTACAATATGTTGTCTGTAGGTTTGGCCCTAGGGCTACGTCACATTTTTGAACATGCAAAGACACTTTCAGCTGTCAATTGCTGTTAAAAAAAAAAAAAAAAAAAAAAAATGGAAGAAAGTTTTACCAGTGTACCAAGGGTATGCTGTTGTTTTTTTTGTTTTTAAGTGTCATTCATCAGCGGTGTAGCTCAGAGAGACATTAGAGAGAAGAATAAAAAGAGATGAAAAGACGGGAAAGACAAAGGGAGGGGCTGGGCATAAAATAAGAGATGAAAGGATTTAGGGTTTGTGCGCGTTCATGCTTGTATTTGTGTGTCTGTATGTGGATTTTTTAAGGGTGTACCAGCAGTTAGATGGGTGTGAGAACTAAAGATTACATACCTGTGCTCTTATTACTGATCCACACCTGAATCTCTCGGTAATCTTTGACCTACTTAAGGTGTCTTGATCTAGTAGAGGTCGCATGACTTATCCTCAGCACACGCTTAAACGAATCTGATAAGTTCTGACAGAACAGGAAAGAGAGGGTGTGTTACGTATCATCCTTTTCAAACGTGACCATGTTGATATTTTGAGGCCTGGTAAGCTAATAGCTAACGCGTACTGGATATCACGCCCTCAGAATCAAGGCCTCGCTATGTGAGATCAAGAATTCTGCCAATGTCTTGGGAAATCAAGTGCAAAGATTGCCCGATTTATCTTTCATATTTTGTAACTGACATTGTACATCCATATCTTTTTATATTCAGAATCCAAATTACTCCATTTGATAGGTGAAGTAATATTGAAGGAGAGTAAAGACACACATAAAGGGCTGGTTTGACCTTTCATGCGGGGAAAAGCACAATAGAGTTGTCAGAAATCTGTATCTGCGCACAGTGCCAGTAATCCTACATGATGAACTGTGCGTGTTACGTGTATTAGACAAGGCGGGTGTCATGCTGTGTCTGCCCGCAGGTCAGAATATGGTAAAAAAAAAAAAAAACCTGTCTGAAGTCGAAGTCAATTTCCACAGCAGGTGTTTACAGCGGGCTGTGTTTACATGGCACCGCTTGCTCCTTTTTTTTCTTCTTTTTTTTTATCTCTTTCCAGTTATTATCCAAAGTGCATTGCAAACGGGAGGCTGGCAACTGCTCCACAATACACGATAATCGGTCGATACCATTCTGTTGATACTTCAGTCGGAGGACCCATGTCACTCCCTGAATAATCGCCACTTTAATCCCACTTACATCCCACTCTGCTCCTCTCTGATCCACAGAATCATCCCACGCATGCCGAGACAGATAATCACAGGAGATTGATTTCAGTTTACCATGTTGAGAATGCAGAAATAGATCAGATCAAATCAATGAACACTATGGTCATCTAAGTCATTTCGGGGTTAACTTAATGTCTTTGATCCTTTAAGCGTGTACAATACGTCAGAGGACAGATGAAACTCGAAATTTATGAGACAAAACGTCCACACCTACTTTGGTGTATACTATCAAACCGTTGTCATTCATAAACTACCACAATCTACAGTATGTACAGTGCTGTATGTGCTTATCTTATACGTCAAGCTACTGTTTTGTGTTTCATTTTGATGTGTTGCTTTTCAAGTGGGCTTTAAGAAGGTGATTGTGTAATCGTAACAGCTTTGGTTGGAGTGTGGGGATCCTTGTTTCGTGTCATCAGCCATCTCTCTCCACTCATTTTCTGTCATTTCATAACAGTCTACTACAGCTTTTAATGAAGACAAACATCTGGCAAAAATTACTTTTAATAGTCAGCAATGAAAGAGAAAATCAGTGAAAGATTTTTTTTTTTTTTTTTTTGGCTGTAGCCTGTAAATTTTAAGATCTCTGGAAATTATATAAACTTCATAAACTACAAAGACAATTTCTTTCACGGTACAGCTGCATGGGTAAGGAGGCAATACTTTAAACACAAGCTTATTTCACGTGTTGAGGACTTAAGTTAGCTGTTTTTCACATACTTTGAGTTACCCACTAATATTGACTACTATGAGAACATTATCTGCCCTTTAAAGCCAAAGAGCACTGCAGGAAAACTGCCTGAACAGTTGAAGTGAGAAAAACAAGATTCAATAATTTATTTCCCATCCTGGCCAGATTGTTATTTTATTATTACTTAGCACAGTTTGAAACATGAAATCAGATCTCTTGTCCAGACCTTTAACCTCAAAAATATAGAGGAAGATAATGATTTGAAAAAAGTTTGAATGACACGCAATTCATTGTGTGTGTGTGTGTGTGTGTGTGTGTGTGTGTGTGTGTGTGTGTGTGTTAACGAGCTTTTATCTCAGACTCTCATGTCGCAACGACTTGCAACTTCCCCTAGCACAGGAAAGTCACTGTCTCTGTGTGTGTGTGTGTGTGTGTGTGTGTGTGTGTGTGTGTGTGTGTGTGTGTGTGTGTGTGCGTGTGCGTGTGCGTGTGCGTGTGTGTGTGTGTGTAGTAGAGATGAAACCCAGTGAGACAATGTGTGGCGGTAATGCTGGAGAGGATGGATGTGAGCTCCCAAAAGAAGAACCATGGACATTTCTTTTTTTTGCAGGCAGACCGTCTCCATCGCTGTACGGCTGAGGACAAAGTAACAGCTTTAATTAGGTGAAGAACTTTTAAGAGAAAGAGAGAGATATATTCCTTTGAGTTTCCCGAGGTATCCACCTTGTGAAAATTTTTTTACACCTTCTCTTGTAGAACAAATAATAGCCTGAAGTTAAAACAAAAACTTGAGACTTAATAAAGTATTTCAGGTGCCTTGAGATTTTGCCCTACAATTCGCCCCCGCTCTGTCTTCTATAACTCGTAGAAAGTTAAAGCTTCAGGTATTGCCTTTTTAGCCCAAAAGCTATAAGTTCGGATGCACAGTGATTTGCAGGAAACCTCCTCACCATCTGCCTTTTGTTGTTCTCTATTGCATGATTATCATTCCACCGCTGGGATTGTTGCGTTAGCCATAATTGTCACGATTGTAAAATACATCCTAGTTTGTTATTGCTGTAATGTTTCTGGTTAACTTTCATCCGATGGCAAAACAATTATTGTTCAGTCCGTGTCGTTGAAAAGGTTCTTGTTTGTTGTAGTGCAGAATGGGGCTCTGTAGTAATTCTCTTAGAGCTAGTTGTCTACCTTTGTAGCCCCTCTGGGCAGGCCAAAGTCTCATACCCATCCGCTCTCTGAGTGTATCTGTGTGCATGTGTATCTGTCAGTTGTTATGCAGGATAGAGGAAATGAAAGCTCAGACTGAGCCCCAAGGCTTTCTTAACTGTCTCAGTGTCCTTCACATGCATATGTTTGTGTGTCCGTCCGTGTGTGTGTGTGTGTGTGTGTGTGTGTGTGTGTGTGTGTGTGTGTGTGTGTGTGTGTGTGTGTGTGTGTGTGTGTGTGTGTGTGTGTGCGGTGCTGAGCGCATCTGCTCCCATAAATAAGTGTGTGAGAAAACATGAGTTAGTTCCGAAAATAAGGGAATACATTAATGTGCTGTCTCTGTCCTTCTCTGTTATACTCAAGCGTTCATTTGCACACACACATACACACAATACATATGCATATACTATATTCACACAGAGAAAGGAAGTGATTGAATCTCAGCTTTTATTGTGAAATACTGGGCAGTGCTGCCTCCTCCTTCCCCTTTTTTGTTCTTAGTGTGTATGTGTTATTTAACTATTGCCTACCTGTGTGTCTTGTGGTATGAGCATATCGTGTATAACTTTAAACTCTTTCCGAAAACTGACAATAGCTTTCATTGTGCAATGTGTTGTGGCTGTAATTTAATATCTTTTCAAAGAAAATGTCAACATTTAGTAAAAGTTTTTCTATTCACTCACTTAAAACACCTTCATTTATTGTTCAGTCTTCTCTCATTTAAATCTTAATACAGCCCAGTTTGACTGTGTGTGTGTGTGTGTGTGTGTGTGTGTGTGTGTGTGTGTGAGAGAGCGTGCGTGCACACAATTTCCTGGTTGTCCCCCAGCAACCCCTGAGCTCTGATCACAGGAAGTTGTCGGGTCTCCACTACCACACACACACACTTCTACCTCCTCCCACGCTTTCACACTAGTAAGAGAAATGGTAGTGGGGAGCGAATAAAAATGAAGAGGAGCGAGAGAAGGGGAGGGCACAGTGTTCAGGTGTGATAGTGTTTTTTCATGTGGTGCTCTTTCTTCGTCAAGTGTGAAAACTCTGTCTCTGTCTCCGTCTGTACAACACCATCTCTCACGATGTCATCTTTTCTTTTTTACTCAGTCCTTCTCTGTGAGGCATCTGTCACTCCTCAGCAAACTTAAGATAGTGTGCATACATAAATTCTAGTAATCTGGTTATTACCTTTTCCCTGCAGTATCCTCATTTCTTAGAAGCCTTGTTAAGTAGACAGGCAAAAGTGTGTGTGTGTGTGTGTGTGTGTGTGGTTATTAAAAGTTATTAAAGCTGGATCTCTGCTGGAGAAACCTGATTTTGTGGCCGCATACTATGTGATTATGTGACAAGCACATGACAAAGACCAGGACGACAGGAATTATTACTTTGACAGAAGTGTGGTGGGATGAAAGGAAACACCCTTAATATATCCAAAATAATTAAATCCTAACAAACCCTAAATAAGTCAGTTTCCACAGCTGAGCTGCAGATCATTTATGAAAGCCAGCAATTGAAGGTAGGAAAACCCACACCACAAGCACAAGATACATATTTTAAGTGCAGCTTTGAAACAGCATCCTGTGTTTGTGTCCTCTGTTTCTGACTGTTAGACAGTGTTAGGAGTGTCTGCTCTCAGGTTGCAGAGCAAACTGGTTCTGATAGTTTCACACTAAATCAATATCACACGACAGACAGCATCATTCTGTCTTTGCATTCAGTTACAGAAATTCAGGGCCAGTTTGCAGACCGAAGTGCAACACGTACACATTATATGCATAAAAACACTAATTGTTGGCAATTTTCAGCAGTTGTGTAGTGTGATACTGATGTTGTTGGTTCTTCTTTATTCCTTTTACAGCTGTGGTTGACATTCTCTCTCTCTCCTCTCTCTTACAGTACTTTGTCCTTTTTACTCTGTTAAAAAAAGCTTTTTCAAAACGTACACCTCTGTACTACAATATTTCTAGGATTCGGAGGATGCCCCTGAATTATTTATTAGACACCGCTTTTGATGTGTATTTCAGTAGTGTTTGTATGATGCTCTTGTACTGCGTATCTGTGTACTGTCAGTCTGTTTGGTATTAAAGGTGGAGTATGCAATTGTGGACAAAGACAAATACACCCCTCCCTTCTGCGCTCCTTCAGAAGCTCCACCCCCCCCCCAAATTCATGGGCAACGTGCAACGACACGGTGGCAGAATCCAGAGCTTCTTACACTGCATGAAAGTGGATACTCTTTCTCAAAGCTGAAGCAAAACAAATCCTTGAAACATCATCTCACAGAAAACATGTGTGGCAAATGTGGCACTGGTACCTGCTTGCTAACTAACCAGCTGGGTTAAGCTTTCAGAAACATTAGCAAACACGACAAAACAATACTGACATATTGGCTCTGTGTAACAGAGCAAAACTAATGTTACCCACCTGTCGAGCAGAAACAGAGCGACGTCTGCATCCATCTTGATGGCTTTGAACTCCCGGACGTTTCTCCACCATAGTCGGCCTGGCTATCTGAGTGGATAAATCCAAGGCTGAATTTCTTTCCCAGTCCGACCGTGGGGTCTCCGTAACGTAAGCGCGGCTCTAGCACTTCTTTTACAAATTTTATCCTTCTGATTTTCTCCTCTTTTGCTGCTCCTCAGCCATCTCTCCTTCTTGACAATGCGTTAAGTATACGTCACCATCAAGCCGCTGGTAGATGTTCCTGCATGAACTCACCTTAACATTGCGGCTGGTCTCTCGTCTGCGGCCCCGATCAATCCCTTTCAAACCGCTGCACGGTCCGGCTGCGACGGAAGGAAAGACGGCTCTTTCTCCTGCTCCTGGTAATCCTCTAATTGGCACTATCTGTCAGCATGTACCAGATATACCACCTCTCGCTCCCACTGCCCCCTTTCCCTCAGTTCCCCTCTTCTTCTTCTTTCCCTTGTCCTGAGCACAAATGTTCCCTGTTGCTGGAATAGTGTTGTGTGTCTCAGTCCGAGCCACTTTGTTTATTTTCTGTTTACGGAGTCAGACGTGCGCCGGATTTTTATTATTTTTTTGGCACAGACATAGAATGGACAGCTAGCAGACCACGAGGAGTTATTTACTGAATTTGACAAAAGTGTATTGGATTAGAATCGCCTACTCCACCTTTAAGGCTGTGACTTAATACTTTAAATCTCTTGAGTTTGAAGAATTCCATTTCAACTTATTTCAACAGAAAACACCTCAGGTTATTGTTTATTCAGTTAGTTCTGATACATCAAGAGCAGATTTCAAAGTGGTCATTGTGGTGTGTGTGTGTGTGTGTGTGTGTGTGTGTGTGTGTGTGTGTGTGTGTGTGTTTGGAGGAAAAAAAACTTAATGAGGATTTAATGAAATTAGATTATTTTTAAATAATGTAAATGATTAGATGCAAATGGTGAAACCAATCTGTTAATGTGGTCATATTACAGTGGGTTTTATCATTAATTATGTTCATGCAGGAATCAGTATAGTATTGGAGGATTTGTTTGTACATGTTTATAATGTGTGTTATGTGCATAATGTGTGGTTTTATGGGTTCATTCCTGTTTTACAACTTTTTTTGCTGAATTTTTTTTTTTTTTTCTCTCTGTGGGGCATTTCCTCTTAAAATAACTTTATATGATTTTGTAAATTGACATGTGTTTTTTGATCCGTAAGGATATTTTCTCATTGCCAACCTCTGTCTCCTGGCAGCCAGTTTAACAATAAGTAATTACACACACTCCTCACTGTCTGTCTCTGTGTGTCTTTTCCACACTCCCGCATGTGTGAAACTGTACTCCCTTATGACAGTTGTATGATTTATCCCCAAGGTTATAAATGAGATTTTACTCACATACACACACAACAGATAGCTGTTGACCACAATTTGCTCACCGCAAAAACTAGTTTAAGTGACATCATCAGTGATGGTGAGAGAGAGAGAGAGAGAGAGAGAGAGAGATCCATTTTTAAAGGAGCTTTCTCAGACGTGACCACACACACATGGTATGCTCCACACACACATTCACACACAGACAGAGTATGCTCTAAGGACCATAGCTGGGGGAGTTGTGTCTGTATTTAAGTGTGTATGTGTGTGTATAAAGTTAAAATCCAGACAGCCATTCCAGAGGCCAGACTATTGAGTCTTATAAACTCTCAGGTCACAGATTATTGAAATAGCAGAAGAGATATATAGTCTGTGCCTGTGTGTGTCTTCTGTTCCACTATTTCACTAAAACATCACAAATAGCTGAGAAGACCCAGAAATCCAGACACACACACACACACACACACACACACACACACACACACACACACACACACACACACACACACACACACACGTGAACACACACCCACATATGTATGTATTCAATGAAATAACATAGGTCTGTGTGTGAGATTTGGATGCAGTTGTATATGCCAGTATTTAAACAAGGAGCCTGGATTCATGTGTGTATGTGTGTGTGTGTGGGTGTAGTAATACTGATTTATTTCAGCATCATTTATAGTCCCTTTGGGAACAGAACTAGCAACCTCTTGGCAGCTCTTTCATTGTAATAGTTGAAAATACACACAGACAGCCTATTGTGTAGCCTAATCTAACAAAATGTACCTTGTTTCA
>NC_079379.1:12216775-12241775 GCF_021018895.1 Seriola aureovittata
ATTCATTTGGTTTGTGTGTGTGAATATAGAAGAAGGAATAGTGAAATGCACCAACAATTTTGATAATCATTAAACAAGGGAAAACTTTGCCAGTTCCAGTTCTCAAATGTGAAAACAAGCAATTTGAAGATGTTCATCTGAAATCTGTAAGTTAATGTTTTTTGACTTTTACTCTGACATTTTATAGACTTAATGTTATTGGATTGACTAATCAAATACAATGTCTGAATAACTCATATGAAAGTAAAGAGTATTTGCAGCCCGGTCAGTTGCTGGTCGTAAATATCAGCTGGTTTTATGAAAAGACCAAAATGGCCTGAAATGTGATGACAAAATGTTTTCAGGATTGATTTACTGTGCAACAAGTAAAATTCATATGGTAACATATATGAAAATGAAAACTGTCCAGTATAGTGTCTCTGCCTGACTATTGGCCGTCATATACTACAGTTACTTACCATTCCCCTCTCGGTCCATCCGTCAGCAGTTGTCTTCGGGTGATAATTGACAATTTCAGATAAAAGCTTCACTGGCATAGGGGCTAATTGTAGTTGATGGTAATGATTAACTGTCGCATTTATCCTCACTGTGGTATTGAGGCCATTGTGGTGTATATGGGCTAATTGTAGCTAGTAGCAGTAGTTGTTATGCGGTATGTTGTGGTGGGTTGGACCTAATTGTAGCTGATAGTAATGGTTCCAGTCTGTGTATACAGCCTGAAGCAGACAAAGGCTGTACTGCGACATTGAGACACACACACACACAGATGCATACGCTCAGAAACAGACACACACAGTACACCCCTGTAACACACACCTCTTCTTGCCCACATCCTTGAGCATGCAAGCGCGCCTGAAGTATGCAAATGAACAATTGATGCCATCCTAAATAAATAATGAATTATAATTTTGCTATTTATAATTCCTGCTCTATTGATTTCATACTTCAGCCGAGTCATGTGTAATTTTGTTATCATCACTTTGATGAACTTTTTCAGTCACCGCCGAAATCAAACAGGGCAGATGGAAACACAGTTAGGTCAGTCAGTGCTTCTTAGGTTGGGATTTCAGCTTCATTGCTTTACCACAACGATCTGTAGTTTTCCACTGTGTGTGTGTCTGTGTGTGTGTGCGTGCATGCATGCGTGCGTGCGTATATATATGTGTGCAAGTGAATGATGAATTCTGACTGGGTGTGGTGAACATCAGATGAGATTTTCCTCTGCTCCTTGCACTCTCTCACTTTCCTTCTCCCTCTCTCTCTCTCTCTCTCTCTCTCTCTCTCTCTCTATCTCTCTCCCTCTCTCTCTCTCTCTCCCTCTCCCTCTCGCTCTCTCTCCCTCTCGCTCTCTCTCTCACACACACACACACACACATGCAGACACACACAGTAAGTGCCAGGGCTGGTCTAGGCGTGGGCCCTTGCAGACATAAATTGCTTTATTTTAATAGTTGTATGGTAGAGAAAGAGGGAGAGAAAAAATGGTAAAATACGAGAAAGGCCATAGAGAGAAAATTGGATTCAACAAAAAAGCAGGTCTCTCTCTGTCTGTTTTCTTCTGCTTTTCTCTGTGCATGTGTTTTATTTTCTCTTTTCTGCCTAATCCTCTAGATTACATTAAAGGGTTGTTAAAATATGGTCCTTTTTAATCTGTTTATGTGTATCTACATGTGTTTGTTTATGCCCATTTGATTTTCTGTTTCCTTTTACTTCTTTTTCTTTAGATGTGTGTGTGTGTGTGTGTGTGTGTGTGTGTGTGTGTGTGTGTCTTGACTGTCTCATGGTTTAACTATGTGCAGTTTAAAGTTTGCCATTTCTATGAGTAAATTACAAGCACACTATATAGTTTAATAGTATACATATATACTGTATACTATACAGTATCACACACATGCTATTTCTCCTCCACATGCATCATCAAACATGCATTACTGGTACACAAAAACACATACATACACAAAAACACACACACGCACCATGTCTTTCCCGTCATATTGCATTGATCTAAACGTGATCAGAATTTGGCGTCTATCAGGCGTCTTTTGGGTTTTACTCTGTTTATGACCGAAGGCATACACGCACACACACACATACAAACACAGCGTATGGGTCAATGGGTTGACTGTGTTTACGGCCGAATATGAACTGAACGACCACAAATAAACACGCTTGCACGCACGCGCGCGCACACGCGCTCGCTAAAACACACGCAGTATCTCTCTGTCACGACTGTTGTGAACAGAACGACCACAATTGTTCTCTTTTCAAACAAAAGAAAGATTATGGCTTAACATAAAACACATGGTTGGTTATTTGATGGCTCTGTATAGTGATTATAAGGGAGGGAGGGGTGGGTTGGTGGGACAAGGGGAATGACAGACGGAGGGAGAGGGCAGGAGCAGAAAGAAAAATTTTAATGATGGAATTACTTGAATTATTACAGCAATTATTCTTGCATGTGAAAGAGGGCAACAGAGAATAAAAAATGACTAAAATGCAGAGAAAATGCCTTGATAAGTGCTTTTTGTTTGATAGACGTATTTTACACTGAATATACATGAGCATGGTGTCGAGAAAGACATGGGAAAGGATGAAAGGTTGTGAGAGAGAAAACCGAGATGTGTGCATGTGTGTGTGTGAGTGAGTGCGTGGGGGGTGGGGGGGTTGGTCAAAGTAAAATGGGATATGAAATGAGAAAGAAAAGCAGACAAAAAGAAAATAAAGAAGAGAGAGGAACCCAAGGACAGGAGGTGACGCAGACAAGAGCACAAGAGGCAGCGAGAGATGAGAAAAAGAGCCAGAAAAAATAAATGAAAAGCTCGCAGAAAGAGATGCAGAAGAGAAAGAGAAATTTGGAGTGCTGGAGGGGATGAATTGCAGTCTGTCGCCTCCCTCATCCATCTTTCTGATATGGGGTGTGTGGTTTGATGTGGTTGAGTGTTGGCCACTCTCCCTGTCTCTCTCCTCCTCCTCCCTCTGTCTCCCCCGTTTCTCTCTGTGCCTCACCCTCTTGTCTACCACCCCCTCTCAGTTTCTCTGATATGGTTTGGGTTTTGATGTGGTCATGTGTTGAAGATTCTCACGGATGGTTTCCATAACGATAAAAAGATTCACTCCCTGGTTTCCAAAAAAGAAAAAAAAAAAAAAAAAGGCAAAAGATCGCACTTAGGGATACAACTAACATCCCGACACACACCCCGAAAAGATCTCTCACAGCTGAGATGTTTCTGATTTGTTGAGGCTGTTTTTCTTTGACGAGGTTTGTGGTCGAGGATCGTCACAGATTTCAGTGTTCAAAGAAGTTTGTAAATTGAATCAAAGCTATTCTGTACACATACATCATTGTAAGACAATTGTATTTGTGTGCGTGCATGTGTGTGTAATCCACTAGATATTATTTGTGTTCTGCAGACTCCTTGTATCTCTTAATGTCTTGATTGTAACGGATTATGGAAATCTGCTTGACATTTTCTTCCCCCAAATCCTGCATCTCCTCATACACAATACATAGTTTAAATGGTTTAGATAATGTAAACATATCAATGAACAATAAAATAAAATTTAAAAAATGAAGAAAAATAAAATTTTTATCTTTTTCAGAGATGGTGAGGAAGAAGAATCCCCCTATCCGGAGTGTCGGAGGTGAGGAGGAGGAGGAAGAAGAGGGGAGGAGGCCAGGAGGAGAAGAGGAAGAGGAGGGAGAGGAAGAGGGGAGAGTAGGAGCAGAGGCCGAACGAATAAACCGACCCTCTGAGCCAGAGTCCTCCGACCGAGTCAGAGGAGATGAGGAGCAGGAAGAGGAGGAGGGAGAGAGCGAGTGTGTTTCCTCATCTGTCTCTCCCTCATCAGTGGGTGATCGCTACAGTAATAATGAGGAGAGAGGGGGTAGGAGAGGAGGAGGAGGGGGGAGGGCCAAACAAGGGGGAGCGGCGTTGACCGACAGACCCGAGAGCCAGTCGGAGCCTGAGGATGGGGAGAAGGGGTTAGAGGAAGGAGAGAGGGGCGATAGAGACAGGGGGGAGGCAGATCACCTCACTCCTTCTCTCCTCTCCGCTGCCCACCTCCTCCCCAGACAGGAAGGAGGGGAGGAGTCGACAACTGACACCCCTCCACTTTCCTCCAGCCCCTCTCCTAAACTCCAGGACTTCAAGTGCAACGTGTGCGGTTACGGTTACTATGGCAATGACCCCGCCGACCTGGTGAAGCACTTTAGGAAGTATCACCTGGGTCTGCACAACCGCACACGGCAGGACGCTGCCCTCGACACACACATCCTGGCCCTCCACAACATGGCCCCCCAGCACACACCTCTAGGTAATTCCAACTCTCACATTAATGTATTTGAGTTAATTCACGAAGCGCTGCTGCTCATTGGTTGTAAATGTGAAAACGGATTCCATTACAAGCTCATGAAATAAGCACAGCTGATCAGGGCTGGATACTGCCATGTGACATGTGACCTGGGTTACCTGGGTAACTGACATAAAAAAAAAAACAATGTTGCCTCATTGTGTATTATCCATACACAGTGAGTGGTTAGATCTTGCGACATTATTTCGTAAAGTTATATATCTTCTTAAAGATGTAAAGTTTTGACTTTGTGAAGTTTGTTTTTCCACATGCTCAGAGTGAACCGGTTGCATGCTACCACAACTTGTTGATTGTTGATCTAAAGGTTTTCCGTCTTCCCAGATGTCAGACTTGTCCTTGGATCGTTTTGCCTCTAGCAACATGACCCCCCCTCCCCTTCCCCTTTTACTTCCGCAAGTCTGACCCCCTCCTTGTATTTCTGCTGACAGACATACAGACAGGACAAGGGCAGAGGAACCAAGCCAAAGAGTTGGGGAAGACAAGGCCAGATATACACAATCAACAGCACAGGGCAGTTATGGTGAATGGCACATATGACGTACAGGTAAGCACAGTCAGATGAATGGATTTAACGTACAGCATGTGATTTTCAACAAGTCATTTTACACACACGCATACACACACACACACTATACACACATTTAAAAGAAATAGACCAGAAAATATACACACAAGGAAGCAGTAATAGTGCCACTTCCACAGTTGGTAACACCTTAAAAAAAACTACAGTGAATAAAAGTACAAAAAGCTACACAGAGCATTTTATGGTGAAAGCGTGTTGAGTTAATTGAAAGGAAGGGAAAGTTTTCGAGGGGTGGAACAAAGACTTTCTAGTTCAGTAAAGCTTTTGTTTTGTTGCCTCTACAGTCCTATGAAAAGCCTGCCCTTTAGGAGTTGATGCCCCCGGGTAGCTGTCAGTTTCACAGTCCTTTCTACCATCACTCTTGAAAATGACCTCACCATAACTGAAGGTTTCCACTCAGGGCAGTTGCTGTGCGATTATTTATCCATCAGCCTTTTTTCTGCAAGAGGATGGTGTTCTCGGACTTGGTGAAAACTCATCCTCTCAGCATCACATGTAGCTGTACACAGCCTCTGTGTTGATTGGAGTTCATGTCCCAGTGAGGACATCAAAATTCACAATTCACAATTCAAATTCACAAAAAATAGAGATAATGTACCACCCTGATGTCGCCACACTGGTCTCATGGCAACGGAGTGCAGAATCCATAAATCTATCAAACAGCAAAGGTGACAGGGTGCACCCTTGCTCAGTTCCCATTTTGAACCTTCTTGAATTAATGTCAGAGATGCCATCGTGGCTCTTGTTTCGAGTGTGCAGAGAGGCAACAGAAGTGGTGGATAATCATGCAGCTCTCAAGCAGGTCTCTTTTTAGTAATTGTTGCTTATCTGATGATGTGTATGGATATCCACTTTTTTTAGTCATCTCTGTGCACTGCCTCCAAAGTACCACAAACATTGACACTGTTATTTTTTGTGATTTGTGTCTGGAGCTCTAAAGGGTCATACATTTTACACTAGTTCTTTGTTTTGTTTTTTTTACTAAAAATGTTTCAGTAATTACATTACAGATCTACAGATGTAGAAAAATGGTGCACATGTGTGAAAGAACAGTCTGAGAATGTTGCATTCTTTCGGAAGTGTTTATTTCATTAATTTCAAAGTTTAATTAAACAAAGTTCTATTTTTGAATAAATTGATAGCTATTTGATAGCTGACAATAAAAGATGTAGTGACATAGTGTTTCAGAAAAGCTTTAAGTAATCAATCAGTTTTTTATAATCAAACTTTGATCCAAAACAGGTGACATCTTGGCTTAGTTAACAATGCACTGTAATCATTACTGGTGGTCATAAATCTGTAAATTTAGGCCCATAACTGAACTGAACAATTTATTGGGTTGAACAATCTGCAACTGATTTGTATCATAGTGTGTATAGTGTGTGTGTGTGCTTTGGACAGTGAGGCATTGTGTTGGAAGTTATAAATTTTATAGACTCGACAGATGGATAGACAGAGAAAGGGAGACAAACAGGGCACCTGGCAGTCAGGCTGCACATATGTGCACATGTGTGCTGAAGCACATGCACACACACAGACACACGGGTACACTGTCTGTTTCACAGATCACTACGGCAATGCATATGTACACACACATACATATACATATACTTGTTACACTTTATTACTTATACCTAATATAGTGTTTTAAATAATGGCTAATAAATGCATATCCTGCGCTAATCCCTCATAGTCAGAGCTAGAATTTTAATCAGGGCTATTATCTGGAGGGACCTACTTTGCTGAGAAACTGCAGGATAAAGACAGGAATGCGGCAAACCGGTGCCATTCATAATTCCTCCTATAAGATAAAAGTTATCAATATACTTAAAGATGATTAAATTTTACCTTGTAATTATACACCATCAGAGGACATTAAAGAGTCTGGTGTAATTTGTACCTGCAGTCTGGACACCCAACAGATCAGCCAATAAATATGAGGATAAAATATGTCTTCAGTGATTTAGTTTGTTTAAATGATTATTGCACTTAAAATCAGGAGATACTAATCGGTGAACTCAACAGCTGTAGACTTTGGTTAGTTCTCTGCTCAACATTGATTTGCTGTTTCCTGTTATAGTAAACATTAAAGCTTCAGACACAACTACTTAAGTGGCAACTATGTTTGGTTTGAAACTTTATTCACCCATGTAAACTTACTGTGTGCAGATCTTCTTGATCATACTTTTAAAAACAGGGTATACTGTAGCTTTGATCCATCAAAGTCACATTCAGAAGCTTGAGTCTTTTTTTAAACACATATAATGAAAATACTGTATGTTTGACTATCAGTATTTGACATAGGCAGTAAACATATATACCGTATTTCTTAGGCAGTACTGTGAGCAGTTTTTCTTTGGTTATTAACTTTCAGAGACTGGAATAGTGAGAATTGGAAGTCAGATGGACCGCCATCATGTCATCACTCCGTGAATTGAGTGGAGCTGCAGTTGTGTAGCAGGAAGAGGAATCTGTAATCAGAAATTGTAGACTCATCAAAGTTAACAAATACCTGTTTCAAATTTTATGACAACCTTGCATCCTATTTTTTTCATATTCATATTCATTTTTTTTTTTTTTTTTTTTTAACAACCAACATGCCAATTATTTTCCCTGCACAGCAATTTTTCTTACAACTGCAATTGACCACAGAATTTCCTCTACATTGGTTCTTCTGGGCTGATTTGCCAAGGCAGATAAAATCACTCTGTGTCAACCTTACGCCTCATTTCACTCTTTTCAAACTAACAAATATTCGCCCCCACACGCCTGTCTGAATTGTGTGTGTTGCAGTAACTGAGTGGGAACTAAAGGCTTCTTGTGCACAGTCGCTTAGCTAGCATCTACCAATAGTCTGCGAGCGAGGCGTTTAGTGAGCGTTCGTAAATTCTTGCATCTACCAATGGTCTGTGTGTGTGAGGCGTTTAGGGAAGGTTCGTAAATTCTTGCATCTACTAAAAGTTTGCATATGAGGCATTTAGGGAACATCAGTAAATTCTGGCATCTACCAGTAGTCTGTGTGTGAGGCAACATCTGTGAAAATAACCTGGGTTACACTCTCCCCCTCTTAACTGCACCACCCACCACCACAAGAAAATTCTCAGCCTGCGGGGAACACTGGATCATTAATACTGAGGTCAAGTTTGCACATAATTTTCAAGATTCTAACTTCAGTCTAATAAAAAGCCTCAATGAAATACCTAAAAAAAAGTTTTTTTCATACTGCAGGAATATTTTTAATACTTTTCTTAGAAATGGATTTCATAGTCATACACATATTGTGTGGTTTAAAAAATAGGCTCTTACATTATAATGTGTCTTTCTGCATTGGGACTACTCCAGTTTTAGTAACAACTGGGTCAAAGATTAGGAATTTTCAGTGTGCAGGAACAGTAGGGTTTTGTCTGAAAGCTTTAAACAAGATGATCTAATAAATGTGTGTGTTTATGAATGTGTGTGAGGAATAGTCAGGGAGTTTCATTTCATTTCAACCAGCAGTCTGTAATGGCCGTAAGTCACGTAATGGACACAGAAACACACAGTAGTCAAGCACACATACACACAGAGTCAGAAATAGAAAATCCAGTGGGCTTAAGTCGTCATTATGAAGAAAAAGTGAAAGTATAAAAAAAAAAAAAATCGAATGAAAGGGGTCTCTATTCTCTCCATCCCTCACTAGCTTTTTCTCTCTCCCGCCCACGTTTGGAAAATTCCATGTTGTCATTTGCTAAGACGAGGTGGCCTGTCAACCAATGAGATCGCAGGAAAAAAGACCCATGGAGGAGAGGGATACGGAAAAGAGGGAAAAGAGAGCTAGAGATGGAGGAGGAGAGGAGTGAACGGAGTGAAAGAGACGGAGCATGGCTTTGAAACCAGTAGTTATAATCAGCTATGTAATGAAGCAGCTGTCAGACATATTTAACTGTCTTTGTCTCTCTTCGTTCTCCAGTTGTCTCTCTCATCATATGTCTTTGTCTCTCCTTCACCTTCCCCTCTGCCTTTGTCTCTACTCATTCTGTCTTACTCTTGAGTCCCTTTTTCTCTATCTTTTCAATTTACTTTTCATCCATGTCTCACCTCTTTCTCCTCCCCACCTTTATTCCTCATCTTACACTCTTTGTCCCTCAACTTGTCCTGCTTGCCCCATGCCTCTTTTCATTCTCCACCACCCCCTCATATTCCCCTTTGTATATTTTTGTCCACTCTGCTTTCTAAAGATGTTTGGCTCTTTTCTAATTGCCTGGGCAGGGTGTGCGGGTCGTAATGATTGGATGATTGCTGTTGTGAGAAAACACATAGTAAAATACCCCGTCTTTCACTTTTGTAACTTATAAAGTATCTATAAAGGTTTCGTCTTACCATATGAAAGTAATGATAATAATAATATGTCTATTTGGCTTATTCTGCCTTCTCTAAATTTCTGTTCCCAGGCAATAGCTGTTAATGAGAATAAATTCCTTTTCATTGTCCTCTCTGCTAAGAGAAACAGTGAGGGGTTTAATGACCAAGCTTTAACTGCAAAATAACAGTGTTACCGTCCAAAAAAATCAAATCTGAAGTTAAAGGAAAAAAATGATGACCTGGAAACAAAACAAAATTAAATTGAGATTCAGGATTCAAATAATCTGTATTTGCACTGTAAAAATAAAGCTAAATGCTCCTGAATCTTTGCTCACTTAAAAATACCAGTTGCATTTTGTTCTTGCCAAACCTCTATTAACAGACAGCCAGCAGTCAGCATCAAACCGCAGATCTGTAAAGAGACAAATCCATATTGTACAGTAGTACGTCTCATGTCACTGTAAGACTTGCCAGGCTGCCTGCTCACCTATATAGTCAGCAGCACACTATAATCACTTACAGTCTAGGAGCTAATCTAATAAAAAACAGACGGGTGTCAGGTTGCTTTTTCAGTAATGCAAAATCTTGGCTTCATATAGTGCATACTACTGTAGAGCCTGGTAGATATGTTGGAGATAGGTCGGTTAGTTAGAGTTAGGGCAGCCTTTTAATTGTCTACAGTTACTTACAGAAAATGATGGATTGCATACATTGTGAGGTTAAGTACTCAAAGCAGCTGAGGCATAGTTTTCCAAATTTGCAGCAGCACAACTCTGATTGAAGGCTTATGTCATATACCCCCCCCCCTCCCAAAAAAAAAAAAAAAACCTGCTGCTGCATCAGAATTAAAAATAACAGGGTTTTTATCAAAGATGAATTTTTAGATTCTATGGAAAATGTATACTAGGTAAGTGCATCATAGATAAATACAGTAAAAACCCTATAGTCAGATAACTATTGTCCACTGTCTAATAACAGATGGTAGGTGTATTTCTAAATTAGTGTATGTTTAAATTTTGCTTAATTTTAATTTGAACTCTAATGAGATTTCACTTCCAATATTCAAAGGTAACTAAAGTTGTAAACAACTGCAACCCAGAGGCGTCTACATAATAAGCTCATCTTGAAGCTACAACCGACAAATTAATTTAACAATATTAGATATGAAATGTTGATTAATTCATTTGATACTTTGAAACAACATTTGCAGTTGACTTTTCATAGAATAAAGTTTCCACTCTGTTGCTCTCGTTCAGCTTGTGCTTGTAGAGTCTTGCTGCAGAGTCATGTTTCTTTTACGTCAGAAATGAGCTTTGGCTGAGTATAGTCACCAGACAACCACAAAAACAAAACCTCTTATTGTCTTTTTCTCTCATTTCTGCTTGTCAACAGGTGACGTTGGGCGGCACGTTAATTGGGATTGGCCGGAAGACCTCTGATTGCCAGGGGAACACTAAGTACTTTCGCTGCAAATTCTGCAACTTCACGTACATGGGCAGTAACTCCTTAGAACTTGAACAACACTTCCTGTCTTCGCATCCAAATAAAGTCAAAACTCCTCCAACCACGCCCCTGCTGGCCACCAACAACCTGGCAACACACGACAACCAGGCGAAGGGGAGGAGTCAGATCATAGACGGGGCGGAGCGAGTGGCAGTGAGGGCGGAAGACGATTCCTTGGTCGGGTACTCCATCCCAGTTAGGGCGTGTTCAGATTCGTCGAGCTGGACAGGGGAGCCGGGTCGAGGCGCTGTGCAGGCATATTATTGGTGTAAATTCTGTAGCTGGAGTTGTGAGTGGTCAGGGGGCTCGGCAAAGCTTTTAGAGCACTATGAACAGAGACATAGAATGAGCTTGGGAGGTGCCATGAGCCCCAACAACTCTAATCCTGGGGTGCTGGACAGAGAGAGGGAGAGAGGAGGGAGAAGAGAAGGAGGAGAAAGAGACCACATGGCATCCAAAAGCCGCAAAGATCTGTCATCCAACCCGTCCAGCACCAGCCAAGGTAATGAAATGGGAGAGAGTATGGTGAAATTTGGTGGTGAATCGCTCTAAGTGTTTTTAGTAGAAGGCAGATACTTTTATGGAACACAAGATTAATGATCAGAATTAAATAGAAGTTAACGATTTCAACTTGTTCCAGTACTATGATGCTTGCACAGCTTCGCTCTTCTTTGGAGACTTTAGACACTGCTGGCCCTTACTGGCCACAACTGCAGTACTATTTGACCTCTCCTTTATATTGTTTCGAGTGCTGTGATACTACTTGACCCCCTTTGTTTGCTTGCCTTGAGCATCATGACACAGTTGACCCCTCTTAAAATTTCTGACATGCCCTTGTTTTTCTACTCCAAGACTCAAACTGTTTTATTTAACAGACCTTTGCTCTTGTTCTCTGCTCACAGGAGACACAAACAGCAGCGATCCAGAAGCGGTCGTGACCAGTTATAACTGTCAGTTGTGTGATTTCCGGTACTCGATGGCCCACAGTGCGGATGTGATCGTAGTAGCACCGTTACTACTGCACTATCAGCACAACCACTCCATCCACCGATGCTGCATTCAGCACTGCATGTATTGTCCGCAGGGGCTCTGTCAGCCGCACAAACACCTGGGGGAGGTGAGATTAATAAAATACTGAAGTGTTTATTTGCTTGTTGTTTTGGTGTTTGCTTGGCAATAACAAGAAAAAAAACGAGCCGCTTTGTAAGCACAAGAAAATAAAATGAAATATAAGAACAAGTGTAAAGTTAATTGTTCCAATCTCTGGCCTAGTTAAAATTCCCTTGCACCCACTCACACTCCCCACCCTCATTTGCGCCAGCTGCCAGCCATCAGCCGCTGCAACTCTTGAAAATGCTACAAGGTTGGTTATTAGCCAGAACGGAGGGTGGCACTGCTACTGCTGGCTTCTACCTCTTTTGCACAGACAAAAAAAACAAAAAAAACAATTACATCACAGCACCAAAGTGAGAGACACAACAGGAGGAAACTATCTCTGAAAGGCTTCAAATTCCATCGCACATATACACAGCGCTGTCATTAACCAGAGTATAAAGTATGTGCAGAGTATGAAATGGTTCATATCATTGTTGCACAAACTTTTCTGATTTTTCTCAAAAGGTCTCCCACCCCTTCGCTTGTCGGAAGCCCACCTGCCCTAAATGCTGTTCCAAGTTTCCTCAGTCCACCAAACAGCAGGACACAGTCGGTTCCAAACCTGCCGCCACCACCCCGCCCAGCATGACCCCTCCTAATCCCAGAAGTGACTCAGGTGTGATTTCTGGCTCCACCTTTCACACCTCTAGCCCTGCCCATCCTGTTGTCACACAAGGTATTTAAAAGCATAAGTCATCCTGGAAGAAAAAGTTTTTTGTCTGAATGTTTGCAATTTTGAAGTCTTCAAACCTTTAATTATTCCTTGATTGTTGTTTCTTTGTATTTTCACACATCATGACCCCTTTCTTTACTTCATGTCCCTGATCTGTCCCATGCTTTTCTGATCCCAGGCGTCACCCACTTGTGTGACCAGTGCGCGTTTGCCACCACTGACATCGATGTGTTGCTACAACACTACGAAAGCTGCCACACCCTGATCAACCTAAAGGGCGCTCCCCCACATGTCAAGGCTGAGGAGGAGGTTGCGGTAGACAAGGAAGGCGGCAGAGGAGCGGGAGGAGAGAGGGAGTACTCTTGTACAAAGTGTCACTTCATCACCGAAGTGGAAGAAGAGATTTTTAGACACTACAGGTGAGAGAGAGAGAGATGGGACAAGTAATGTTAAAGCCTGGTAAAGCACTGTGTTTTCAGCAGACTGAAAAAAAAAAAAATCTACTTGTTCTTAGTGGCCCATTCAATTTATCATTTTTTCCAAAACCAGTGATTTTGTGCTACTGAGTGACTGAATGTGGCGTGGATGTGAATTAGTGTTATCCAAAGAGTCCATATTCCAGTCAGAGTTCATGACTAAATGTTCCAGTAAGTTGGATGACTGTGTTTATAAAAAAAAAAAAAAAAAAAAATTCCACTGTCAAGTCGAAGAAATGATAAAGTATTGCTTATGTTGGGATTCAAACCCCTGTAATTCTTTTTTTTTTTTTTTGCACTCTGTTATCCAGGAAATGTTGAGTGAGCACACTCATTTTCAGCAACAGCTCACTCACACTCATAGGCATCATTTAGACATTCATACCTGGAAGCTTGAAGTGCTTATGAGGACCAGCGACACTTGTAGTTTCGATAATAACTATTGTGAGATCAGTCTCTGGTGCTCATTACGCCCATTTTCTTTCTGTGATCTATCTGTTGTCAGGATGAGAATGAAGTGATTTCAGATACTGGTAGTTTGAAGCTAATAGGGGGATAAAAGTGTGCACTCCACGATCAGCACCAGGTCCCCTTTACCTGCTGAATTAGCAAGAACTTAATCCAGTCTTGGAATGAAGTCTGAGTCACGAAACTGTGAGAATCTGGTTTTCTGTACAACCTTTGGAAAAGGATTTAAACAGGTGACCTTTTCACTCACTCTCTGGTAAAACCACTCTCTTTAAGTGCACTGCTAGATGCTGTTATATTTGGGGTCTACTACAATTACAGGTAATCAACCAAATGTAGTGTTGCCCCACCTACATTAACACGGTCAGACTCACGACTGACGAGACTGACAGGCAAAAAAAATAAAAAATTGATACAGCAGAACCAGAGATATTGTGTTTTCTTTTATCCCATTTGTTACCCTTTCTTTTCAAAACCTAGCGCCGGCATTACCCACAGTGCAACTCAACCACTTAAAGTTCAGTCAGAGATTTGGGTGTGTTATGCTAGGAGTAGCTAATGTAGCCTCAAGCCCCTTGCCTTAAGAGGTCAGGTTAACTCACCTATTTCTAATTCCACTGCCTCCTTTTTTTTTTTTATCAAACTTGTACTTTCTAGCCCCCGCTGATGAAATGTGATTTTGCACAGCTCCCTCGTGTATAAGTGTTTGTTTTTTTTTTTCTCAAATAAGTAGTAGACCTGGAGACAGACTTTGATGTGTAGAGTCGGTGGAGTTCCCCTGCGACTACTACCAGTATTTTTTACTGATGATCTTTCCCGGAGCAGGTTTTAACAAAGAGGATCAACCTGTCGATACAGAACTAAATACTCACAGTTCACAGAGATTTTCTGACTTTTCTTTGTTTTTTTATGAGTCTTTTAAAGTAAAAATGTGTTTTTGCTTGCACAAACAAACTTCTTTATGCAGTATTCGCATGTGTGTATACCTGCTAAATAAGCCTGGAGAGGTCAGACTACACTGCGCAGCACAGTTTTGTTGCCTTCACAGACAGACACAGCAAAACAGACACACACACACACACACACACACACACAGACATACACACACTCACTCACTGGGGTTTCAGTGACAGAGCCAGCGACAGAGTGAGTTAGGGTGGGAAAGACAGAGGAGGGTGGTGTGGGAAAGTTGGTGCTGAAGACGACAGAGCTACACAGAACTGGAGATAGTTATGTGAAATATTTTTGACTACACAAGTATTGATCCAGATTGCTGACCTGAATTGCCTCTTGATATATGCAGACAAACAAACGCACATACACATCTTGCTCTTTTTTTCTCTCTCACACACATACACAAAACTACAGTCTGACACGGCCATCTGAGCATGATTTCTTTTCTTTCATGATTTGCTGCAAATCAATGACTGTTTCATTCATTTTAGGGTGAGAGTAGAGAGAAGAAGAGAGAGAGAGAGAGAGAGCAAAAGAGAAGAAGAGGTGGAGTGACAGAAAGGAAAGAAGGAAGGAGGAAAAGAGAGGAGACTAGATGAGGAGAATGGAAGACAAAGAAACAGAGGAAGAAAGTTAACGAAAGGCAGAGAGGAAAGAGAGAAAGAGAGAGTGGAGGGGAGTTAACAGTCCACTCACGTCCTTAACAGAATCTAAGCTTTGAATCTTGGAACTCAAATCAAATAAAACTGAAATAAAGCCAGAAAGTTTCACACCACCACTAAAATCAACCAAACCTGAAAGGATTCCCAGGCTGAGTTTTCAACAAAAAAATAAAAAATACAAAATCTAGGATTTAATTGTAAGGTGCACAGAACAAAGGGCCATGGTGTTAGGGGAAAGAAATTACTAGCTGAAACAAACTAGTCAATCTCACGGTAACTCTTAACACCCGAACCCTCTCACCTAGCTGCTGACACATCTCTAAGGCACAGAAGCATACACCAACAACAACTGTTTGAAGATGAGCCATTGTTTTGCTTTAGAAAAGTGTTTTTAGCTGTTTGTGTTAAAGCATGTGTGTCCTTGCACAAACGTGTGTGTGTGTGTCCCTTTCTGTATCTGTGGACTTAAATTAAGGTGTGTATTAACCTCAGAGGATGTAGGGGTTGTGGCCATGAGGCTGAGTTAATGTTACCTGCTCAGTGCCAGGTGGGATGTGACGGATCTTAATAACTAATAAAAGAGAGAGAGACCCAAAAAGAGAGAGAGCGGTAAGCATCAGCATTGCATTACAAATACTTGACTTCACACGTTTCCGTGTAAGATATCAAGGGACAAACCGTTGATACACATTTGTTATGTAGAGGATGTAATAGACCTTACTCCACAGTATCTCCTTACAAGCGGACACCATTTCTACTGAAGGTCTAGGGTAAAATGACGCTGACTGTCCTGATGGCCTCCTTGTACGGCTGTGATTTCAACTTACTATTCTCAAATAAATGATTTAAGAAATACATTTTGGTCTGCTAAGAACCCAAGAAAGAATCACATTTAAGTACAGTGCATAAAAACAAAGGATTCAAACTGCTTTACCTTTTTGTTGTGCTTTAATAGTAAATGTGATCTTTTGCTTCTTTTTCCATGGAAATAAATCCACTTCGGTGTGTGTGAGATAGATGCTGCTGTTGACAGCGTTCGAAGGGAAGTCGGATTAGATCAGCACACGTGTAGAATGAATGATATAAACTTCATATATCATGTTTGTCTGCGCGAGAGCGAAAGTGTGACAGAGCGAATAAAGTGAGTGAGTGAGTGAATGAGTCAGTCGGCGCACCGGTCCAAGTGTGCATGCATGCGTGCTCAGTGTGTGTATGGTGATGACAAACAGAGAGGCCACTGTGTCTTTGTTCAGCATCTGGAGGCATTTAAGTCTACTAGGTACAAGGTGTACTTCTGCTACACACACATTTTCACAAATTTCTACAAATAGTTAGACCTGTTTGGGTCTGCAGGAGATTCTGCTCAAAGCCCCAGCTTGAATTCGCCATTTCCCCCGGACGTCTCTTTTTCTTTTCTTCGACGGTTAGTGAAGGGCAAGAGAGACTGACAAAAAAAAGAAGGAATTGGAGCAAGAATGGGTGAGGGAGACAGATAAGATGCACGAAGCTGCACAGAATTTATATTTTATTAATGTATTAATGTTAAAGCCACATGTCATTTTACCATTTCAGTCCCTGTCAGTCATGCAGAAATCATGCTACTCACAAATAGGAGAGGCTGTGTATATGTTCTTAGATATTATAATTCTGGCTGTATTCTTAATGTTTGTGAGGGTGTTCATCTGTGTGAGCTTCGCACTGTTTTCATATATACATCTTAATGTTATTTTTTTATTTTGTCTGCGTGGAGAGTTGTTGTGACAGGTTCCAAAGCACGGGAGATGCTAAACAGAAAGAGGGTAAATCTTCAATGAAATGTTTCATGTTCTCAAGAGTCCAAGTTCTTGGTGTAGATGGTCAATTGATTTCGCTCGCTGGCTCGCACAAGAAGCACCAAAACAGTTTAATAAGCCAGGAAAAAGCCCGGTGTCGTGTACAGCATATATTGCTGGTCATTCAGCGACTCGCCAACAGGAAATGAAGGTGGTTTGTTGATGGATGATTCATTTCTTGTCAATCAGTTTCACTTACAATCCTCACAGTTTTGCCTTAATTCCATGTGATTTAGTGGAACACTGAGTCACTTTTTGGCAACGGGCTTAGTGAAACTTTACCTGAGTGGTTAGAGGAAATCAGGCTGGGACTAATGCACTTTAAATTTAGTCATTTCAGGCATTTTCCTTAAAATGTGATCAATAAAGTTTTGGGTTTTGTCACATGCAGCCCATTAAAAGCTATTATGAATGAAAGCTTTCACATTTGAAATTGATTAAATTGACTCTGGCCTTGAAAAGGAAACAAAAGCAGTTACTAGAATCTTTGTTCAGTCTCATGGATGTTACTGTTTTGACTTCAGTGTGAATTACTGTCAAACTGAAGATAACCCTTAATGACAAAATCTATTTTTCAACACATGTTGAGTGCAGACACGGTTTGGTTTGACATATCCCAAAATACACTATTTATGTGTATATTTAAGCACAATTATTCTGTTACATGGACGTACTTTCTCTGTTTTAGAAATGTTTTATTTATTCTAATTCATGTTTTTTTGTTGACGTAGTTAATTCACATGGTGCTTTTTTCTCTCTACAGGCGTGTCCATGCGTGTTGCCGTTGTCGACGCTGTGACTTCACGGCTCCTGATTCATCAGCCCTCCTCGACCATTTTAACTCTGTCCACTGTCATGACTCGTCTCCCTCATTAAGCTCATTGACAACGACCTCCTTACCCACCTCACTGACACCTTCATTAACACTGTCAGCCAATGGCTGCTCAGCTCCCTCTACCTTAGCCATTAAAGAAGAGAGCAAGGGGGATCTTCGCCTCCTCTACTCCCTTGCACCGCCTGAGGGACGGTTGGCAGAGGGAGGCAGAGAAGAGGCAGGAGGGGTGGTAAAAAGTGAGGGAGGCGAGGAGAAAGAAAGAGAGCGGGAGAAAGGCTGGGTTCTTGGGGAGACAAGAGGAATCGGTGAAAGAGGAGGCGAGCAGGCCCACGGTTTACTCTGGGTGCCCAAGGAGCGAATGGGACCCGAAAGAGGAGTAGAAAGAGGAGCAGGAGGTGGAAGCCCCTCACTTTTCCCCTCCCCACTCCCACTGTCTTTTGTTTCAGCCAATCATGAGGCCTCACAGCAGAAAAGGGGCGTCGCCTCGCCTAGCATGGTTTACCTGGGAGACACCAAGTCATTTTTGGGAGATACCAAGTCATTTTTGGGAGACGCAAAGCTGTACGGAGGAGGAAGGCCAGGAGGAGCCGCTGCAGGTGGAGGTGGAGGGGAGAAGCAGAACCAGATGCCCCCTCAGCAGTACACAGGAGGAGGGAGTGGAGGAGGGAGTGGAGGTGGTGGAGGACAGGAGGGGAAAGGAGGAGCTGCTAAAGAGGAGTCCCAGTCCCTGCTACGGGTAAGGTGTCACATGTGCACACACTCCTACCTTCCTCTGTTTCACACTCACCTTACTCTCTCATTTAGCCAAGTCTTCCTTCCTTGTCTCATTTACTCCCTGATTTGAGCTTTTAGCTCTGAATGAAGGCCTCTGTACCCAGATCCTACCTGCTGAGAGCATTAGTTGATGGAGTGATGCTATTAATACGTCTTTATCTTCATTTACTTTGAATCGCATGTGAGGATTAGACCCCATGCAGTGAGCGGCTGCAATGAAATCTGTAATTCTTCCATCATATTTAGAGTATTTTTCAAATTTCTGTAGGCATACCAAGTGTGTACGAGTGCCCCCACATGCTCGTGTGTGTTCATATCTGTTTGAGCTTTTGTCCTTGCACGTATGATTCCATGACATAATTGTTTTTCCCATAAGTTACATTCATTTTTTTTTTTTTTTTTTTTTTTTTTTAATTTTTATTATATTTTAACTCACGACACTGAGAAACTTGCCTGTTGCTTTGGCTACGGGGAGGAAAACTGACAGTTCCCATGGTTACCACCTGTCAGTCATTTCCCTCACCCTACTTTGTGGCCCACAATGCTTTTCACTTCACAGTGATGTCATGGACTGGCAGGAACAGATTGTGGTTTGCCAGCACCGCAGAGCTTATTGGCTATGATCACATTAGATCAGAATAGACTGAAGTGTGTGTGTGTGTGTGTGTGTGTGTGTGTGTGTGTGTGTGTGTGTGTGTGTGTGTGTGTGTGTGTGTGTGTGTGGGCGTGTCAGGGCACCGACATGGGTCTATGTAAGTGGTAGTATTGAGTGTGAGAGTGGTGTTCCTAGTGTGTGTATGCACATTGTGTGTATTTTGTGTGTATGGCCTCTTTGTACAAGTTGTGGGTTGGCCTGTTGCATATTTGTGTGTGTGTACGTGCACGCGTGTGTGCGTGTATGTGTGTATGTGTGTGAGGTGTTGGCAGTAACTTGGCAGACTGGGCAGGGTGGGGCAGCAAGAGGTTTACTCATTATCGTGGGTGGGGCAGTGTGTGTCTGTGAGAGAGCGGGAGAGAGTTGGACGAAGAAAAGGACTGCATGCGTGAGAGAGAGAGAGGGAGGGAGGAAAACTAAGATGAAGATAGGGAGAGTCAGATAGAGATAATAGTGTGTCGCAAAAAAGTTCAACATTTCCCCTTTTGTCTCATTAAAGAAAGAAGAAATTCTTGTTGTAACTTCGCTAAAAGTCATCATTTCTAATTTTTACATTTCTGTTAGTGTACAGATGAAACAAACAAGAGACAGTGAGTTCATTGGTGATATTTATTGGCACCACGACAAGCTTACAGTTACCTCTGGCTCCAGGTCTGAGCTTGGCAAAATACATCTCGACTTAACACTTAAGCCTCAAATAAGCACATTTTCCAAAATGTTCAATTATTCCTTTGAATAGAATTTAAAGTTGAAAAAAGTTGATCGTATTCCTCAGTGTCTGATAGCATGAAAGGTATATTCCTCCTTAGTGTTCTTTAGCTCTTTATTGAAGTTATACAGTGTTTACACAATAATCAAATGCAAGAGTCTTTTTTTTTTTTTTTTTTTTTAGCTACACCGTTCCATCAAAATATTAAAAACCAACTTCTCTCAGTTTAAAAAGAACTCTTTGGCTGCACACCATGAGTTTGTAATGGTTGACCCACCAGCGGGTCAGTTAGGGTTGAATCACAACTTTTACTTTCAGTATCCACTAGGGTCACTGTGGACTGTATGGATGGAGAATGTATCTGCATACATAGACACCTAGTGTTGTGTAAAACCACATCTGCTGTCCGAGTCCGTCGGGGCCTCACGGAGTTAAAGCGTTCAGTAAGTGAGTGTGTGTAAAGGTGAGGTGAAGAAAGAGTGGAAGGGAAGAAACAAACAATTTAACAACTTATTAGAGAGGAGAAGCTGAGCATGACTCATTACTTAAATAGCTTAATAAGAAATGGCCCTTGCTGCTATCTTTCTCCCTCCTCTCACAACAATATAAATTCTCCGTTTCCATGGCGTGCACTGACACGTCACACACAAACACAGATATACCGCATATACACATGCGCACACAGGCTGGGGTTGACTCATCACTGGGCAGGGTTAGGGAGGGGTGCTAATGCAAAGGATCATCTGAAATAGCTTAGTACACACGCGCACATACACGCACGTGTATGGACACTTTAAGATACACACACACACACACACACACACACACACACACACAGGCGTTCAATTTAAATTTGGCCTTTGACGCAACAGGGCAGAGTCTGAAATATAAAAGGTGAATCCGCCCGAAATACAAATTGACTCTGTAAATGGCAAGTGAGAAGTGGAGACAGAGAGAGAGAGAGAGAGAGGTCTAGGAGAGGATGGAGGGAGGGTTGAGAGGAGGAGGAGGAGGAGGAAGAGCAATGATGGAAGGATGCGGGGAGTGGGTTAGTACGGAGGAAGCAAAGGATTAAAAAGAGACAAAAGCAGAAACAAATGGTCAGAGTCATATTTCATCTAAACGTCTGCGTGCGTTTTTTTTGTTTTTTTTTCTTCCCTGACGTGTTTGTGTGTTTCCCTCTTCCTCACTTGTTCTCTCTGTTCTGCTCTGCATCGATCTGTCTCTCCCCTTTTCGTTCCATTCTTTTTCTTTCATTTCCCTTCTTTTCTTCAAAGGACAACTCACCTGACACACAGGGATCGATACACACACACACACACACACACACACACACACACACACACACACACACACACACACACACACACACAAAAGCTTTCAGGCACACACACACACATACAAGATCGGAGTTCTTAGTATTCTGGTATGTGAGGCGTTTTGCTTTGTAGAGAGGAGAATATTTTCTTTTGAAAGGCCTGATCTATAATTGCTGCATAGTGTTGCCTTGTTGAGACATTGCTGCACTCTTGGCTTTGTTTTTGTAGTGATTTATTAGATTGAAGACATTTTCTCAGTTTGAAATTTTATTTTCTGGCTGTTTGACTGACTGTATGAGACAAGGGTAGAGAGCGCATGAGGTTTGGAGATGAAATTAACGTAAAAGCTCGGCTAACGTTTTAGTTTATAAATGGAATGAGACAGACTTTGAGTAATGGTGGTTTTTCGAGTTAAGCAGGGCTGAGAAGGGTCCAACTCTGAGCCAAACATATGTGAACATATGTGTATATACCCAAACATATGTGAATCGACCCAAAATTTAGATCATCTAATAAATCCCAGACTGTTTTCAAAGGGAACTCCACCTCAAGGACAGCAGAGAAGAGTAGATAAATGGACGCACGCAGGGAGAGGAAGGAGTTGTGGATTTGACCTTAACAACACAATATAATTGTCTTCATCTTATGTGGTCATAATGCAGTACTGAAATGTGAACCTTCGGGGTTTTAACAGTTCCATGCGTGACATTCAATTCCATTAGAGTCGAGAGACAGACAGGGAAAATACAGAGACGAACTCAGAGTGATAAACGGGAATGTGTGCTTTCAGCAGATCAGAGAAGAGTTTCATTAAAGTTTTTCTCGTTTACATTTCTGCCCGACGGAGCTAATTATGTTTAAAAGACACACACACAAGCGCGCGCACGCACACACACACACACACACACACACACACACACACACACACACACACACACACACACACACACACACACACACACACACTTGCACACACACAGCTGTATTTCCATAAAGTTCTCATTACTTAGCGTCCTATTTCCCTTCTTCGCTTTTCCTTGCGTAAACTCATGTGTGTCAGTGTACATGTGCATCTGTGTGACTGTGTGCACGCTTTCCGCTGCTTGTGTACTTAATTATGTGCGATGTGTCTGCATTTGCATTCTGAGTGTGTGAGAGTGTGATAGTGTATGCGTTTTGTAAGGAAATTAAAGCATGAATTTAACTTATTTTCCGTGCTTATAATTTAACATCAATTTATATCCGCTACAGGAAATTATTTAGCTTATGCTCCACTCAGTGTGTGTGTGTGTGTGTGTGTGTGTGTGTGTGTGTGTGTGTGTGTGTGTGTGTGTGTGTGTCACTTTGTGTTTGTGTTTAGTGCTTTTAAAGACACAAAAAAAATGGGGGGAAAAAATGATGTAAGTGATGTAACTTTCAAGGTACACTTGTGCTTTTTACAGTTTCCTGTTCAGGCCTTATATTTCTTTGTTACCTTTCAGTGTAGCAGAAGAAAACAGTAGAAAACTGCTCTCACAAAAAAATATAGTGATAATGACATTTGTTTCAAAACCTGGAAAGGAAAAAAGAGCTGATGAAATTTTGCTGAAAACATGTGGACCTCACTGATCAGCCAATATTATCACATATACAGTATATCGCTTTTGGCATGAACTGCAACACAGAAATGCCAAAAATATAAGTAATTGAAAAGGAGTGAAAGAGCTCTGACCAGTTTATTTTACAACTATAAAATCCACACAGTACATATTTTGTTCACAGTTCTTTAATAACCAAAGAAAAGGATCCTTTTCAAAAATGTCTGTTTACACGATGTGTTTATTTGTTTAGAATGAGAGCATTTAACTCTCACATATTGATGTCAGACTCAGGTTCCTCAGAAGTTGGGATCTTGACTTGACCTTCTCAGACAATTGCACAGTGCTGGCAGACGCGCACAATGACCGCCACCCAGTCAGCTCCTTTTGACCCTCGCTGTTTCATTCCTTTATTTGCTGATCTGGAAAATTTGGCTGGAGCTGAGTTTAGGTGACAATGCATCGAGCAATTGCTCTGCTAGTGTGCTGGATATGCTTCAATACAAGCCCCAAGCTGCTCCAACAGCCATTAAACATCAATACGGTAGAATAGTTTGGAGCAGTGTGAGCTTTTTTTTTTTTTTTCTTTTTTGCAGACATCCCTATAAGTGGAGGACATACACATGGATGTGTGTAGAGAGTTGGCATCCTACATGCAGGCCACTATGGAAAAGAAATGGCTTTATTCTTTCTAGTCACTGAGGTGCAGTTTGTCTGTGTTTGCATATGTATGTTCTTTCGTCTGTGTGTGTGTGTGTGTGTTGGAAAAAGGAAGACATACTGATATTCGCCAAACTGCTCTCCCACTCTCTTTCTCTCTCAGAAACACACACACACACACACACACACACACACACATACACACACACACACACACACACACACACACACACACACACACACACACACACATACAGACAGAGTTGTCTGTTCTAGGCTGTTCAGTTTGTTTGTGTAGCAGTCACATTTCCCATCAGGACACAGACTCAAATAAACATAGCCATGCTGGAAAGAAGGAAAGACAGCAAGTGTCTCTGTGTGTGTGTGTGTGTGTGTCTGTGTATGTGTGTCTGTGTGGTAGTGTATGTGTGGTAATGCGCCTAGTGTGTAAAGTCCAGGCTGTGTTTAGGGTAACAGAAACATAATCAGACAGCCAGTTTGCTGTAATTTTGACCTGTGTCTGTCTGTTTGTCTGTCTGTGGAAAAACTGGTAGGATAAGCGTGTGTTCAAGAGTGTGGTGTGTGTGTGTGTGTGTGTATCTGCTCGATGGGCGTGTGTGTGTACATGTCATAGTTATGACCCGTGTGTGGCTTTACGCCGTGTGACAGTCCACAGCAGTCTCATTGTCTGCTAGGAATATTACATTTGGCTTGAAAAACAAATTACACCATTTTAACCACATTTAAACCCATTTTGGCTATTCCACACATGCCACGCTCACACACATATTACAGCTGACAACATGCGTAGTGAGAAGGTGACAGCTTGGCATTTTTGGCTCACGCAAATCAAAAATTAGCTTATTTGCTTTACTGTCTTGGCTCATGTTTGGATGTTAATCCTCTTTTCAAGGGTGCTTTGAATTGTCTGATTGACTGATTGTGACTCGGGTTTGAAAAAGACATTTGAAAAATCAAACGTTCCCACTCAACCTGCTTGGGAAACATGATTTTTTTATTTATTTATTTTTTTCCCCATGGTACCACTTCCGAAAGTGTAAAGTCAGTCATCAGTCATAGAAAAGTACACTAAATTGACTTTAAAATCCCAGGATTTGGCAGTGTGGTTTTTCTTTGGGTTCGTTTTTTGGCAGCAGGGCAGCATAGTGATTAGTCAGATGTCCCTCAGCTAGAAGCTCGGGCTCAATCCCGTGTGTCTGAAGTGTCTCTCCTGCTGAGGTGTCCTTGAGCAAGACATTGATCCCTATTTGCTCCAGGGCTGCTGCTGGGTAGCTGACCCTGTAGTTGGGCCTTCCTGTGGAAGGGAGGCAGCAAGATAAGGAATTACTCCTTCTGGGATCAGTGGAGTATAAAAAAAGCCTTTCCTGTGATTATTTAAACTTTACTGGCACTCAGTGAATTGTCCTATTTAAGACCAACCGCACCAATCTGG
>NC_079379.1:12246775-12269275 GCF_021018895.1 Seriola aureovittata
CACATGTTATTCCTTTGATCTAACACAGCTCATAGATGAAGAACAACTCTCTGTCTCTCAAAGCCACAGATCTGAGCGGGTTTAATGTGTGATGCTACCAAGAGACGTGTGAACTTTCCTGACAATAAATAGGAGATTGACAGTAAAAAAAAAAAAAATAAGTGTAATAGTTTAGTTTAGTTTTTTTTTTTTTTTGTCTACTTGCTCTTAAATGATTATTCTGGTGTATCTCTACTTGGATCTTATTTTCATAGGTTTGGTCCCGATTTCCGTCAACAACAGTATACCTGGTCACCAAATTAATATCTGACATTTCTGCTAAAAATAAGTCAGACAAATCAAGAAATATGAGCAGTTGGATGATCATACAAATTTTAAACGAAGCCCCAGGTTAGCCAGACCTATTTCGAAGAAAAGATGTAAATGAATGATAAAATTATTACTCAGACTCTCTGTTTGAGTCATCCAACACAATTTACAGACAGATTTTCGGGCTCAACTCTGACCTACCTTACAATCAATTTTCCTGTGCAATGAGGGTTTTTTGATATAATTTCTGCTCACTTTGAGTTTTACCACCTGTCTGTTCATCTAAGCACACACATACCTCTCACCCTGGTTTGTTTTTTAGTTTTAGTTTAATGGTGCAGTGGTCCCAGACCTCAGCGATAACTCTGGTGAGTATAGTGTTATAATAACCGACAAAACTAAGATCCAAACTGTAATAAACAGGAATTATTTTCTTTGTCATCACTAGTAATATACAGGTGATCTGTAGAATTTTCTTTCATTCACCTAAAAGTTAGTAAGTTTTTTTTTTTGGTTTTTGTTTTTTTTTACGAAAATCAAATTTCTTGTATCCTGGAGGTGAGTTCACATCTTTATTTAAAATCACGCATTGTTTACATCCACATTTTCTAACTAGCAGTCTTCTCCTTCACCGCTTTTGTTAGTGCATTGCTATGTTTGTTAAAAAAAAAAAAAACAGAGGCCCCATCATCAAAACGCGGCTCCATAGTACTTCTAGCAGTCAAAAACTCAACAGGTACCTTTAATCATTGTCTGCAGTTACGCAGTGGTTATAAATCTGCCTTTGAAATGAGCCAAATCAATATGACAGTGATACACGGTAAATCTGTTTGACTTCATTAGTTAATGTGTACAGTTAAAGGTTACATACATATGAATATGTATGGAGCATGCAAACACACCCACAAACATGTACACCCTCGCATGCCTTGCAAACATATGTGAAAAATCATCATCATTTAAAGCCCCTCATTTGCAGATCAACCAGGAAACAAGTGTTACATTACCTCAAGACCACCGAGTGAGTGAGCGGAAGACATAGGAAGAGAGAGAGAGAGAGAAAAGAGAGTGCCAAAGGAGACGAGTAAGAGTCAGAGGTACAGAGAGAGCAGTGAGAGATGACAAAGACATGAAAATGAGAGAGAAGACCGAGGGAGAAAGAGTAGAGAAAAATCAAGGCAGACAGAGAGAGAAAGGGGAGCAGCTGCCAAGCTCTGAGTGGGGTTAAGCATCACCACAAGTACAACCTAATAAGGTCTGGAAGTGTGCGCACACACACGCACACACACACACACACACACACACACACACACACACACACACACAGACACACAGACTTGGCCAGTGTTCAAAATCAGTGTTTCTGCAGTAAGCAACAGTAAGCAGTAATTCACATCTGCCCCCAGAGCCTCTAAAGCTGAAGACTGTTGTGATGCATAATGTTGAAATCTTGTGAAGGAGTTTTCCTGTGCTGACCTTAAACTACATGAGAGTTGGAGCCATTTCAGCTGTAGACTCATTCCCAAGTCTAGTAGAGTCGCTTGGTCAGTGCTGTCTTACTAGCCTGTTTTTTTTTTACCTCAGAGATGGCGTCTTACAGTTTTGTTCACAGTACTGGACATCATCTGAATTGTTATTATCCAGTAAACCTTTTTCCAAATGTCTTTGGTTATGGTGCAGCATCTTCAAAAATGTGTCATTTTATCCTTTCATCATAATTTCAGATGGCAGAGTGCTTGAGCTTTATTCATTTTATCGAGGTGGAAGAACTGGAGACTTGAGTAAGAAGACTGAGCATCTCTGTTACTAAGTTCTCCAAAACGCTCTATTTAGTGCTTATAATCTGTTTAAATAATGTTAAGCCCCAGCAGCATTTCACACCTGTTAAACAAGTTGAACCCCATACTGGACTGGCTCCATTATCAGGCAGAAATGACATTATCTGCTCTGAGCAAGAAGCAGTGATCTAGTTTTCAGGCCAAATACAAGAAAAGCTGAGAGAAACTAAGAGAGAAAAACTCTTAGGGATTCCTTGTTATTAGACAGTTCTTAATCTAATTTCAAGCCTTGTAATGTGCACGGTTTAGGTTACACTTTCACCACCTTTGTGTTTATGTGTCGTTTTTTTTTTTTTTTTTCTTAGTCAGGTGTTTCAAAAGTTTAGTGAAACGGTTTTACATACAGATAGTGGCCGAAGGATGAAACAATACATTTTTGGTGGCGATCAATATCTGCGTTTTCCACCTTCACATAGACTTCCATCTTTGGATGTTAGTCTGTCCATGTGCTATTTGAGAAGTACAAGTCTTCATGACAACTATAAAACAAACATGAACGTCACAGAGGCAGCTTTGCGAATCAGACAGCAACAACACTGTGAAAGGTCTAAACAAACTTAGCAAGTCGACCATTCCAAGCTAAATAATAGCTGTTGAGTCCCTTGCAAGCACTAAGTGAGGAATCAGTGTTGACATTGCTGTCTGCAACGCCGCCCTCCTAAGTAACCCAAGAAGCCAAAATGAAAATCGTCAACTCCCACAGTATTCAGACAATAAAAATTAAATCACACACACACACACACACTTAAACCAAAGTAGACGACTCCTGCTCGTTTGCTCCTTCCACCCCCACCCCACCCCCCTTAACCCCGAGGCAGGAGAAAAGCAAAGGAGCCTTGCAAAACAAAATGAATGATGGGAGGATGGAGAGATAGGGGATAACTTTGTGTCTGCCCTCTCTCACTGAACGGTTATCACTTTCTCCCACTGAGTGCGCATTCTCTCTCTCTCTCTCTCTCGCTCTCTCCACTTCTCTGCTGAAGGGAGATTAAAAGCTGATAGGAGATTGCAAAGACATGTTGCACTCCTGTTCTGACACACACACACACACACACACACACACACATGCATACAGACGGTAACATTAGCTCTTGTATAGCTGGGAGCTCTTGATGTAAAACACATGTTCCTGCCTCGGCAGTGTGTGCCGGTGTGTCTACGGCTGTTTAAACCAACTTTATCGCTCCATCAGTTCAGAGACAAGGAACGATTCATTCAGAGAGAGAGAGAGAGAGGGAGAGGAGGGGGTGGAAGGTAGAAGAGAGGGAGGAGGTGTGTGTGTGTGTGTATTGGAAGACGATGATTGACAGATTTTTTCATTTCTCCCTTGTGTATTAATCAAACCTTTTGAATGTCAAAACACACAGTTATTCAGCCTATGATTATCCCACAAATCCATTGTTGTACAAGCATGATACCCTTTTTTTTTTTTCCATTTGATGAGAGATGGCAGTGACTCCTATATGTAGTAAATGTTTGACAATGTTCTCATAAATACATGTCTTTCCGTGGTTTCATTATTTTATCCAAAGGTAATTACACAGATGAAGTACAAATCGTTTCTAAGCATTGTTTGTGTTTCTCTTTTGATCAGGTCAATCAAAAATCTGTCCTTAAACTAGATATGTCAGGGTGTTTTCACTGCATACACTTTCCCAGGGGGGTAAGAAGCTGTTTAGGGATTTAAAGACTTTGTCTGTGTCTTTATTTCATTCCTCTATGATATTTGGAGTAGCCAAAAAAAACAGTCCCTGCTCAAGGGTTTGTTCTTTCTGGTGGTTCAGGGATTTCTGCGGTGGAATTTGCCGGGCTGAACGTAGCTAACTGGTCAAACAGACACTGTGGCAGCTACATCTTATGTACAGCTTTATTCACAAAATGCCACCATGTTATTGAGAAGAATAGGCTTTAGTGATGATATACTGAATATTAATGTGAAGACAAGTTCTGCTGTCTTCTACCTTGGAGATGGGTGCTCTGGAATTTTTAGTCTCCTTTTCCAATTCCGTATATCTCTTTATTAATTCTTTCATTACATCCATTAAAGGATCAGATTTACCAGAATTACTCTTACATGTTGTTTGTTCCTTGTGTCAGAAAATAGCATTTCAATTGCTGCTGTCTTTTCTTAAATCCATTATCAGGCCTGATCATCACATTCCTTCAAATGAAGAAGAAAGTGCAAATGGAGCTTTTGGTTCCTGTGGCTCCTCAGTAGTGGAAATATTCAGTTAAAAAGTGCTAAAGTTTGATCCATGTCACCTGAATTGTAACTGTGGAACAGATCTGAAAAGGAACAATAGGGCCAAAGCAACGTCTGCTTTTGTTTGACCACCAACATTGGTTTAGTCTAGCCGAAAAGTGAAAATACAGGTGACTCCAGAATACACACATATTTTACACTCTGCTCTGTGTTGCATCAGGCTTCAAATTATCCAATTCTGCTCCTAACAGCATTAAAAGAGAAAGAAAGAAATAACAGAGACAGCTACTTGCTTGAAAGGTATAATCCATCAAAGAAGAATCAGCAAATGAATGTATGAAGTTTTTCCTCGTCCTGGCTCGTGTGTTTACGTGGTGCCCTCAGTTTAGTTCTATTTTCATTCTCAGCGGTTTGACAGTAGTGTGCTACTGAAGCACTGGATCAAATCTGGGGTCACATTTTAACTAAATTGCAAAGTTCTGCACACATGTCAATAACATTTTGTTAAACCGATTGATAGGCTGGTCAACCCCAGTGAGTGAAATAACAGAAAACAAATAGATTTGCTTGATAAAGGTTTCTTCTTGCCGCCAGTCGTTCTAGCAGACTGAACTCATCTACATTTAGATTCACCGGCCAATGTGTGTGGTCATCCGTGCCTTTGATTTAGAGTGTGTGTATTTGTTGTGTACGTGGGTGTGTGTGAGCTTTATTGACCGGCAGATGAAGGCTGTGTGTGTGTGTGATGAAAAGCAGGCGACCAGATGGACTTATGGGAAATAAAAACCTTTTATTTATTTATACCATTTGATTAAATGGCATTTGTTTCTGTGTCTTGGTGTGTATGTGTGTCCATGTGTGGTAATGTGTGTCTGTGTATGTGTGTGTGCCTTGTATTTAATGACAAATAGAATAGAGGGATCAGAGCAATCAGGTTTGAATGATTACTATGGGAACGAGGGAGAGAGACTGATAGGGAGGGAGAGAAAGTGAAGGAAAAGAGACAAAGTCTGATTACAGAATCAACAAATTCTTCCACATCAGCACAAAATTGAAAATATTGCTTCTGTTTGTTGATCTCTCTCTCTCTCTCTCTTTCATTCTTTCCTTCCTTTTGTCTGTTTCCAACCTTCTCTATTTGTTCACGTCCTGATGAGATGGATCCCAGTTTTTCCTAATTTACCATTTTTTTCAATTTCAATTTCTTTTTGCCTCTCTTTCTTTTTTTCTGTGCCCTTTTCTCTCCTTGTCTTTTCCTCTCATCCCCATCAATATATTTCTCTGCGTCAGTGCTTCTGTAATAGTGCCATTAATTACAGCTGGGTTTTCTTTTTTGTTTTTTTGGTTTCTTTTACAGCCCCTGGATATGTTTCTCTTTTCTGTTAATAGTTGTTCATGCTGTATGAGCTCTTAGAAGTAACAGATATTGCCCATTACAATTGCTCACTGTTTTATCCAACCAACTATGGTTATTTTCATCCTTGATGAATCTGCACATTTTCTTTATTAGTTCTAATTGAATAGAAAAAAATTGCCCCAACTTCCTAAAGTCCAATGTAACATCTTGTCTGACCAACTCCACTTACTTTAACTTATACTTACTTTAATGTAAGGCCAAGACAAGAAGAAAATTTCTGCATTTGAGAACCTGACATCAAATATTTTTCATTTTTTGCTTCAAAAGTTAATTAAACAATTAATCAATTATCGAAACATGTGTCGATTCATTTTCTCTCAAGTCAGCCAATCAGTTCATAGACTAATTGTTGCAGCTCTACAACCAACAGCTCAAATTCCAAAGACATTAAAACATCCATGATATAGCAAACAGAAAAGGTGCTTCATAACTTCATTATGTTAATTACTAGCAATTAATCAATAGTTGTGGCAGGTTCGTTATCTGTTGATTGATTCATTTATTCTTTGACTAATTGTTCTAGCTCTAATGGTCGTCGTGGGTGATCATATTGCATATAAGTACTCACTGCAGTGACTGTTTTTGAACAGGTGTCAAGTGCAGGTGTGGCTGAAAGACGCGTGTTTGGCCGATCTCATTGAATATTCAGGGATGTTCTTGTGCTTAACAGTGCAGCGTCCAAAGGTCACCATCCGTTCTTGCCCGTTCATAAATATTTGGTGTACATTAATTCCAGGTTGGGAACTGCAATGTTTTCTTATGCACCTTCCTGATTACTCTGAGTCAGGTTGTGGTTGTGTTGAGATTTAATTCCACAATCAGCCCTGCCATTTTGTAAGCAGCACAATACATAATAAACAATAACAAGTTTATCAAACAACTGTCATTATTCAGTCACAGTAAATACACTTAAGTTGAATAAGTTTTGAAATGGTCAGTTGTACTTGGCAAAAAAATCATTCATTTAGATCTAAAAATAAACAAAGAAGTGTTTAATATTGTTCCATTTGTTTTGGTTCGATGTTTCATGGCAGGTAATGGCATGAGGGTCCACATCTGTATTCAGTTGCGTGTCTTCATGTCTAGATTAAATTTGTAGCAGCAGAAGCTATAGCACACAGTGCATGACAGTTTTTGCATATATCATTTCAAAAACATTAGCATGCGCAGCAACTACCAGCGAGTGCTTTTGTAACTCAAATTACTGTGGTCCTTTTAATGTAAATGTAAAAACAGAATGACGAAGATTTAGCGTGATTTTGTGGAATTCTTTTGTCTTGGTTGATTTTCCTCATTAAGATAATTTTAGGTTGGATGCTTTTCTAGTCAAGTATCTTGGATCGTAGCAGAAATGATTTAGAAATGTGGCTCCCCAGAGAAGCTTAATGTAACTGCCTTTGCCTGCCAGTATACTCTGTATGCGCGCGCGCGTGTGTGTGTGTGTGTGTGTGTGTGTGTGTGTGTGTGTGTGTGTGTGTGTGTGTGTGTGTGTGTGTGTGTGTGTGTGTGTGTGTGTGCGTGTGTGTGTGTGTGTGTGTGCGTGTGCGCGTGTGTGCGCGTGCAGTACAGTTAATGTGTAATGGCTGCAACTTACAGAGGATGTAGTGTGTGACTTCACAATGTATATCTGTCTACTGAACGCAGACTAACAACCTGCAGCTTGCTCAGCGCACTCAGTCTGGCGAGTGTGTGATTGGTTGTGTTCGTGTGTGTGTGTGTGTGCGTGCACGTGTGTGTGTGTGTTCTATAAAAAAGAAACGAAAGACAAGGAGACAAGGAGTGTCTACATATGTTCCAGTGCAGATTCCAACCTCATAAATCACTTCAACTGGTGTTCAACAGTCAATCTCTGTCTCTCTCTCCCTCTCCCTCTCTTTTTTCCTCCCTCTCTCTCTCTCTCTCTCTCTTGGTAGAAACACACTGTTCTTCCTCTGCCAACAGGGAGATTTGTGTTCTGTGTCTCTGTCGTATAGGATTAGAGAAGAGACAGGGAGAACAGAAGGAAGGAAAGAGAGGGAGAACGAGGAGGAAATAGATAGAAAGAGGGATAAAAACAGAGGGAGGAAGGAAGACAGAGAGGGAGAGAGAGGAAAACAAGATTTTTGCCTTTTTCTTGGCGTGTGTGTGTGTGTGTGTGTGTGTGTGTGTGTGTGTGTGTGTGTGCTTTCTCTTTTGGCCATCTCTCTTCTTCGACATCATCTCTGTACTTCTCGCTTACTCTGCTTGTGTGTCTGTGTATGCGTGTGTGTGTGAGCCTTTATCTGTGCCTGTGTGTCCTGATGTTATCCAGATGTGCAGCTACAGTGGGCTGTAAAACTCAGAGTTATTGTCATAACATTGTTGCTCACTGTGTGTGTGTGTGTGTGTGTGTGTGTGTGTGTTGTGTGTGTGTGTGTGTGTGTGTGTGTGTGTGTGTGTGCTTGCGCGCGTGTGCGCATGCCTGCATGTGTGTGTGTGTTGGGATGAGGATGGGTCGGTTAGTTGGTGTGTGCATGTGTGTTGCTTCCTGTCGTCGTCCTAACACTTTATTACCAAGCTGATGAAGAGCCAACACATGGACACACTCTCTGTTTCAAACACACACAGACACACACACACAGACTTTACACACATGCGCATACTGTATGAGCAAACAGAGGAGTCAGTTTTCTGCAGTGTAATTGGTTCCAATATATATTTACAGACTCTCTACTCCATCTGTGTCCAGGATGTCCAGCGCCTGCTCTATTTGCTCATCTGTGTTGGTAGAGTTAAGATAGCTAGCAGTGATTTGGAATCAAGAGCCTGTTGTCTCTTGTAGCGAGGCTCTTTCAGAGAGTGGATGTTCAGTGTGTGCTATGTGAGGTTGAACGATTAGTCGTAGTTGTACTTGAAAATTGATATTTCAAAAGGTGCGAATTTGAAATCACTTTTAATTAACATTTTAATTCTACTTCATTCCTACCATGACCATGTCTACCGGCTCTTTAACAGCTGTTAAATAAATATAAGAATAAAGTAAATAAATTAAAGTAATAGTAAAAAAATGTACTGATCATGATGCTCTTAAACATCTCAACATCTTTTCTCTGACTGACCCTGAGGTCCTCCTCAACAAGCAAGCAACAACATTTATTGGATCTGTTTACTGGTGTAGAATTTAGATCAGTTTGTGCTCATGCTTGGCACAATCATTTATTTTTTGATTGCAACCACAAATACGGGCCTATAGTTTAAGTTATAGAAAATAAGCGCAACATAAATCAGAATTGCAACAATGGTTAGAAAAATCACAATGAGATATTTTCTTCAAATGATTCAGACCCACTGCCACATTAACAAAGCAGCACATACAAAGTCACACAACGCTAAATAATAAGTAACTTGAATGACTTTTTCTGAATCTTTGTTTCCGCCACCTCTTTATATCATTCCTGCTGATATCCGCCTACAATCATCACAGTTGTGACAGCTAATTTTCTTACTTTCAGACAGTCTTTTGCTGCTTGGGTTCAGATTCAGTATGAAAAATAGTTTGTAATGACTAATAATCCATCACATGGAGCTTTAATGTGGCTTTGTTTCAGTTTCTGCTTAGTTTTTTTTTTTTTTTTTTCTCTCTCTGTGTGTCCTTTTTTTTCTTTTTTTTCCCACATCGCCCCATTCTGCTTACTGTCAATCATTTGACACAGAAAGAAATAGAAAGTCTTTGCCAGGAAATAATCCCTGAGAAATTTGTTGTCTCAAAAAATGTTATTGTAGATCCGTTGGCGACATTGTTAACAAAAGCGGATAAATCTCAACTGTGGTTTGCCACCTTGAATGTTGGGATTTGCAGTACATAGTCGTGGACGTTTCCGGACACAGAAAACCAGGGAGAGTCGCTTTGATAATATCGAGACTAATTTATGAATCCGTGTCCGGGATATTCCCACACATTTTCCTGTGTAAGGTCCTAAACCTGTGTAGTGGGAGGAGGTGGCTCTTCATCCATGACAGTACATCTCTAAATGAAGCTTTGAGCCACTAGAGGGCGCATAGAACTGTGGCTTCCTGCACAAATAAATAAAACTAATATCCAATTTTTACAAAATTGCACTCACTGTGTTTATAGAGGGGGAAAGAGAGGAGCTCAGGTGATGTAAGATGAAAGCTGTGTCATCAGTTTGTGTTATGCCAGACACATCTGTATTTGTATCTTTGTTTATTGTTTTTTTTTTTTTTTTATCCCTAACACTTTTACTGAGCCAGCCTGTTCATGCTGCTTTGCATAATATAGTCAATGACACCATGAGCGATGGGCACACAGAGGGAGAGAGCTTGACCAACTGCTCTGGATTTCAGCTGCAGTCTGTCTGTGTTGTATTTCTGTGGCACAGCTTCTGTTGGAAATGATCAGTATCTCTCCTCCGCTCCCTTCTGTTTACTCCACTCCGACCAGTAGTGTCTCCATTGTTTTTATTTGTTTTCTCACGGCGAAGAGATGAGAGGAAGATGCAGCAGGAGATAAAATGATGAAAATAAAAAAAACAGAAAAAAAAAAAGGAAAGATAATCTGAGCCGTGGACTCCGACCAGAGGCGTCTCCACTCCTCTGCGGCTTTCTGTGAATGTTTCTCTCCATCCTTAATGTTCTTCCCCTCCCTCTCTCTAACCCTCATGTCTACCTCGATCACCCTCTGTCTCATCCCCTCTCTCTCTCTCTCTCTTCCTCTTCCTTTTTCTTTCTTTCTCTTGGTGATGACTGGGTGCTAACTATCACTTTGAAGGTCATGATATTTGCTAGCTGTAGGTGTATTTAGTGAGTGTACAAGCATACGTGTGTGTCTGTATCTGTGTGTCTCATTATGAGAGTGTGTGTAGCAGTGTGAGGAGAATAAGTCAGCCCTCAGGCTGTATCCGGATGAATGATAGTGTGTGTATATGTGTGCCTGTGTGGGTATGGTGGATAATATCAAGCTGTTAGTACAAAATCTTTTTCACTAGCAGTAATTTGTTCACTCTCTTTCCCTGTTTCTTTCCCTCAGTTTGCCTCTTGTTCTTCCTCTCCCTTTCTCTGTGTCTCCCTCTCTCCCTCTTTCTCTCTCAAACAGATTGCTTTCTGCAGGGGTGGTAGAGAAGAAGAGATAGACAGAGAGTAAAATTGAGAATCCTTGTCCTTGACTGACCCAGTTCCATTTCTCGCTGAAAATGAAAAAGTCGGCTTTGTAGTTCTCTTCAACCACTGTTTCTTCACTGTTTCAAAGATTTTTGTTATTGGTTTTTTGAATTTAATAAATTTTGTTCAGTGTGGCTTTTTTTTCTGTTCACTGCCCCTGAACGATCCAAACAGCCAGTGTTTCTTGCTGCTTGAGACAAATCCAGGATATCGACTTATTTACTGTAACAAGCATGTAAATTACATACAAATTGTACATTTTTAAGATAATGGTATTTAACGCTATGTTTTTTTTTGTAATGTTCATATTTTGTCTCATGTAGGTGTTTCAGCCCTTACATTAATTACAATAGGTCATATCTGCAATTATCAGTAGATTACCACACCCAGTAAATATAGTACAATTATGCAGTTTATTTCAAAGTATTAAAGCATGCTTAGTTTATGACATTTTAGAATGAATTTAAGTGAGTTAAAACACGGTGAGAGAGGGAGAGGGATCCTAGCATCCTATTTATTTGTATTTGTATGTAAAACCATTAGAGATGAGGAAGTGCATAGAAGCTGGGGCTATGGGGTCGTTGACAACTCCCATCCACAAAAATGCATATTGCAGAGACACACTAAGTATAAATAGTGCAGCAGGCCTAAATTTAGCTCATGTCTCCAGATCTAGCTTTAGCGCACTGCCTGTGGAGGTATCGGAGCAGAGCTTGATTCTAGGCCAGGTTTCGGACCTGTTGATAGATGTGAGTGTTTGGCAGGGGCTGTGTGTGTGCCATGTGTGAAAAGACACTTTAAAAGAAAAAAAAATCCAATTAAGGCTTCAGATAAAGTGACAGCTAGTTTTTAGAGTCAGATAGCACACGTTTTTGCCGTTGGAGCTGTTTTCTCAGTGGTTGGAGGGCTGTGTGAAGCACAATATGAAAATCGCTCAACAAATAGGCCGTCAGGTGATATTCCCTAAGCAACCATTTCTCTCTCTCTTTCTCCGATAACATGAGGGTTATCATACGTGGTGCTGTCTCGAGCAAATGGAACAAAGATGAGACATCGATTACACACGCACTCACATACGCACACGCACACACTCCTCGGAGGATAGCTGATCTGTTCGGTTCCTCTTGACAGCTAGAGCATGGCCATCAACACCCCAAGAGTGTGTGTGTGTGTGTGTGTGTGTGTGTCAGTGTGTGTGTGTGTGTGTGTGTGTGTGTGTGTGTGTGTGTGTGTCAGTGTGTGTGTGTGTGTGTGTGTGTGTGTCAGTGTGTGTGTGTGTGTGTCAGTGTGTGTGTGTGTGTGTGTGTGTGTGTCAGTGTGTGTGTCAGTGTGTGTGTGTGTGTGTGTGTGTCAGTGTGTGTGTGTGTGTGTGTGTGTGTGTGTGTGTGTGTGTGTGTGTGTGTGTGTCAGTGTGTGGGCCCCAGTGCAGCAAAAGGACTTTGAGAAAGAGAGAGGAATGAAGGGAGGAAGGGCTGGAGAAGGGGTTAGAGTAATTCAGATATTGATGTGTTAGGCTCTAACTCCACCCTGAGGGTCTGTCTAGGTGGAAAATGTCAAATGGACCCTGGCCTGGTCGCACCACTTAGCATCACTGGAGCCTGAGCGGTGACACAGAACAAACGCACACAAACTGACAGAGACCCACACACTGTTAAGAATTAAAATAGAAACCGGGCAGGGTAAAGTCTGTTCAATGTCCGCTTCAACTGATTCAGACGTTGGCGTTCTCACACACAGCTCCTCTGGGTAATGTCTAGATAAGTTCAGGGTCGCAGTGCATTTGCAGAAGCATTATTCGTCTTGATATAGACTCAACCATTAATTGGTAAAACAATCAACGGATAAATCGATAATGATAATAATTCTTAGTTGTGGCCCCGCTCACAATGTTCAAAGCTGTCTTTTTTTTCTTTTTTTTCCAATATATGACTAAATGATTTCTTTGTTTTAAACCTCACACGTAACCTTGCTAAGCTTGTGAACAGTTCAACCCCCCCCCCCCCCCCCCCCTCCCCCTGCTCAAGAGAACTGCTCTATAGGAATTCAGAGCAACAAGCAAGCCTGAGGCAAACTCTTATGTAAATAGAGAATATGAAGCCAACTTTAAATGAGCAGATTTTCATGTGGGAGCATTGTAAACTACTTAGACATGCTGTATGCTTTTCAGTGTCTATCTGTTTATACATACACTGAGGCTGTGAACACTTCCAGAGCTGTCTCTCTGTCTCTCTGTCTCTCTCTCTGTAACAAGTGTAGTAGTGGCACCAGCTCTAATTCCCTCCCTATAAATAATAATATAGCCTAAACCTGAGCACTGCATACACACAATGTTACCTTACTATACATTTATATGTACATACATATACCCCCAGTCTTAAAGCTGGTGGATCATACAAAGCAGCATCTACTCTTACAACTACTTCTCCATCATTGAAACTGCTCAGGGATATTGTCAGCATACAGTCAACAGCACTCTGCAGTATTCTGAAAGGTCGCTGACGGTTGCGCACAGTCATACTGAGGCTCGGATAACGAAATGCAACATCGCTGTCAGTTCCACAGTAATGTTGGTTAAAGGTCACAGTATTTCATTAATTTCAGGCACTCTTTATCACTGGCAGTAGTGCTCTTGGGTGTGAATTGCTTCCACTACTGAGTGAATATAGAGGAAAGACTTGGTGGGTAGATGGAGATGGAGCCGTCAGACAGCAGACGAGGGATGCAGAGGAAGAGATTTGAATAGACAGAGTGTAGAGGTTAAAAAAAAAAAAAGAAAGCTTTATTGTCTTGGCATAACCCCTCAGTGGAAATTTGATTACTAAATTCATCTTCCTCCTCTAAGATTCAACTAATTTTAATACACTCGCATTTAAGTAAAAGCTTGTTTCTGCTCTCATTATGCTGTGGAAGTATTCTTAATTTGTTTTGCTAGGAGTCCAATATGGCCTCTGCATTTTGATGAGTGGGCCTTAATGAGCTGGCTAGCCTTATCATTTGTCCTCTTGGATTCAATTTGATGGTGCACTTTGAAATTGCTGAACTTCTCTTGCGGCTTTGGAGCATATAGGGTTACTATTTTTATTTTACACCACCATTACAACTTTGCTCAAAACATATGTTTGATATATTTGTGTTCTCGTGGTGATGAATATTGAATACTTAAATAAGCACTATGATAAAATTTAGGGATTTGAAACTATTGAATCGTTGAATCTTTATTAAAAAAAGGTTTACAGAAGTAAGTGTACCTGTCACGCTTTCATGACAGCTAAGGAACAGTCTGCAGTGAATTTCACATCTTATATTTCAGAACCTGTATCCGTCTGTGGGTCCATGTGTGTGTGCAGACCCGTGCTGAGCATTACTGAATGAATTCAGCATCAATTCTGCTGTCCAGCGTGTGTGTGTGTGTGTGTGTGTGTGTGTGTGTGTGTGTGTACGTACATGTACATATACGTGCGTTTCCCTGTGTCTTCCTCTACTCAGTGTTCACCTTGACCTCTCTGCCCACTCACTGTTGCTCATTTCCCACTACCATGACCTCTGACACTAACACACACGCTCGCACACTCACATATAGAGCAGAAAACAATACACAATTTACCATCTGACTGAGGCTGAGAGAGTCTTGTTTTTACTGGGTTTTTTTGGGGGGTTTTTTTCTTGTTCTTGCTTAACTTTTTTTCCCATCTCATTAAATTGGATCATCCTTGACACTGGCCACGTTTTTTCACCCGCCATTCATGCGGATAAAGCATTGTGAATTGAGTTGAATTAAAATCACTCAGAAAAACTTAAATGAGGAGGTTGAACCATCCAACCTCGTCAAGCTCGTCCTCTCTCTGTTATTTGCTACATAAATTCCGTGCGAGCATCGCTTGTCAATACGTATATTGACGGCACACAGAGACAGAGACAGGCAGGTCGCCAGGTGGGTGAATAGGTGGACAAAATGCCAAATTGGTGGACAGGCAGACAGAGTGATGAATGTAAAAGTACGTTCTAATAATTCATCCTGCCATGTAAGGGCATAAATAAAACCTGGCACTCCCGGCACTGCTGTGAAATGTAAAATATTAAAAATGGCAGTGATGTTGAGAAAATTTCCCTCTCTACTTGTCGATTCACTATTCTTACCCCCCCACCCCCCACCCCCCTCATCACTCCAGCCTCCCCCTCTTCTCCCCTCCTTACTCTTCCCCACTAGTGCTAATTGGGGAGATAAAGTCATTTGGTGAGGCTGTGTGTGCGTGCGTGTGTGTGGTATGTGTGAGGTCGTTTAGAGGTGTAATACTCTAAAGTGCCATCCATTATGCTGTATGGTTGGGATTAAACTCTTCCTTCTCATTCCCTCCCTTCTTTCCTCTTTCTTTTCTTCTCCATCGTTTTTAACATCTTCCTCCTCTTCCCGTTTTTGGCTTTCTCTTCTTTTCTCACTCTTTGTCACTCGTTTTCCTTATCTCCCTGTGTCTCTCTCTCTAGCTCTCTCTCTCTCTCTCTCTCTCTCTCTCTCTTTCTCCTCAATTAGGCAAATCTTGCCTGTCCAAGGTCGTTTGGCAATTAAGATGTATTGCCATTGTGTGTATTAGTGCACATCCGTACCTTGTTTAAATGGAACCAATATCAAACAATTAGCTTCACAGCTGTTGCCATCAGTCCAAAAGGGAAATTTAAGAAATTAGGAAACAGGCTGTTTTCATGTCAGTGTTAACGGAGAGAAAAGATGTCTGTGTCTTTTTAGCCTTCAAGCAACCGTAGCTTATTGCTTGACAGGTTAGCTTAGTGAATGTGTTATAGACAGAGTGGTATGTAATGTCTGTAATGCAATGTCTTATTTTTTCTTGTTTCCACCTTGTTGTAGATCACAGGCATGTTTTCCAAATGGCAGAGGAGATCACTATGTGACAATTAGAGAGATGAGGAGCTTTATGTGGGTTATGATACTGATAGCTGTTGCAAGTTTCATTACTAATAACTTGTTTGTCTTATTTGAAAAGGGCACTATAATAGGAAATTCCAATAGTAGACATGGAAGACAGGTTATGGTACACATGAAATTTGGAGGCTTCAGCTTTCATTTCATATTATTGTACATTGATTAGTGAATGACGACAGCACAACTGTGTTTTTTCACTTAGTACCAAACTCCTAAGTCCCTTCTCAAAATTGAGGTAAAGGAAGTTTTGTGTTTTGACATGTGGCTACTTTGTTTCCTCGTTGTAAACATTCTGACCAGCATTTGGTATTTTAATCATTCATTTACCAATGTCCAATAATATGAAATTTGTAACTGGATAACGCATCTGTCAGGTGAAAATGCATCAGTTCAAGTTGGGTGTAGTTGAGATTGTCCTCAATTTAGATTAGGATATAACCTGTGATCCCTACATACAGAGAAAACACAGTAGCGCAGTCCTCAAACAAACAATACCTATATTCCTGTTGATGAAAGGCAATCTGTTTCTCTAATTAGATGGCACAGTTCAGTGTTTCAGGTTTCAGTATGACTCACAGTTTTCTGGCAGTGTTAATTTCAACACCTTACACAAACGCTTTGACTGTGTAGCAATACCTGCGAGTTAGCTTCTAGCCCGACAGGACCTGGACGGGTCATCGGGGTCTGTGTTGTGTGGGAATCAGCCCACTGAACCATTCTCAGATAAACAATAAAAATACAGTTGAAGACCGTTAATAAGACACTTAATACCAATGGATAAGACCACAGGTATTAAGGATGCACATCATAACAACTCTCTCTCTCTCTCTCTCTCTCTCTCTCTCTTTGTATGTTTCTCTCTCGCTCTCCCTCTCTCACTCGCTCTGTCTCTCTTTTTTCCTTTGGGCAATGGGGTGAGTTAAGGTTTCGGTGTCCTGGTTTCCACACCAGATTATGTGCTAGTCATGTATGTGTGTGTGCGCGCGTGTGTGTGTGTGTGTGTGCTTGTTGCACCAAAGTGCGTTAATGTCAACCTACAGGGCCTTCCCATAAAGACACACACACACAGGCACACACACACTCTCTGACATGGTGCTTTACTGGTCAATGTGAAGTGGGTCACTGCTCTCCAGACACAAATATAAAAAAGTAGGAAGGAAATATAATTTTAGATAAGGAAAATAACTTCTAACTAAGGAAATGCATATGTAGCTTTTTAGTTCAGAAAGTGTATTAACAGAAGCAGATTAAAACATACAACTTATCAGTTAGTGGAGTTTTTTTTTAATTATAATGGGAATTCAGCTTAATTCCTTTTAATTCTATTTTGAATATCGCACGCACTAGATCACTTTAGCTTGTGATGGCAGAAGTAATGGCTACTTCTGACCCCTCATTACAGGTTATGACTATAGTTTGACATAAATTGTGTGCCGGTAGTTTCATTAGTAGAAATATTAGATTGTTGTCGGGGTTGTCAGTGTTGAGTATTTCACAAGAAAAAATACAAAAATGTGAAACCCAAAATCATCTGGTGACCCCTCACCTTTATTTCAGGTCCCATTTTACTGTCCCAACCCCGAGGCTGGGAAGCACTATTCTGGATGAGTAGCTATCAGCTCTTTCAGCTCGCTATACTTTTTACTTAGTGATATCCACATGGTGAAGAAGTTGTGTAAACATAAACGGTTTCACTTCAGAATAATGCTGATTGGTTTCTGTTTCAGGTTAATTATATGAACTTGAGAAAAACAATCTAGGAGCTCTGAGGCTTTGCCCTCTGTTTCTCATTCCTCTCAGTGTATTACACGCTCTATCACTGCAAAAAGAAAAGTCCAAGGTTGAATCAGGAAGACTTCCATTACAGAGAGAAGAAAATACACACACACACCCATGCGCATGCACGCAGTATATATCATATAGTATCTTATCAAAATGATAAGTCTTAGCTTTATAGAATCAGTTTCTTGATAAACACAAACTTGCGAAACTGGATATCAGTAGGTCAGATACAGACACACACAGCGCAAAGAGACACATAAATACACGTTAACACACACACACACACACACACACACACACAAACACACACACTCCTACAAACACAACTGTGGTCTCCATTTGGTCCATGGACTCCAAAGTCTGCATGCATTCAGGCTTTTTATCAAAATTAGATCAACGTGAAACGATTTCCTTTTTTCTCTGTTCACTAATGTGCTTCTCTTGCCTTCTCTCTCACTCTCTCTCTCTCTCTTGCCCTCTCTCTCTCTCTCTCTGTGCCCCCCCAACAGTTCACTGGTTATCAGGCTTTTACCCAGAACACATAACTGTGAATTCGATGCAACCATGATCGTTTATCAAAATTAGATAAATGAAAATAGGATTTTGCTCAAGTACAGCCCACGTTTTAGTGCAAAGTTGTGCACATCGTCTGCACGGACACTGAGACGCTCACTGCTGTGCCACAAAAAGGAGCAACTACTGTATGAAGTGAACGCAGGAAGGATGAAAAGACCATTGGAAGTAAGAGGAAAAAGGGCCGGAAGAGAGTGATAGCAAAGGGTGAAAGAATGAAAGGAAGTTGAAGGAAGCAAAGTGGGCCACACTGTGTGGCCCACATCTGTGTGTGTGTGTGTGTGTGTGTGTGTGTGTGTGTGTGTGTGTGTGTGTGTGTGTGTGTGTGTGTGTGTGTGTGTGTGTGAGAGAGAGACAGAGAGAGGGAGAAGGGGGGAGGCACTGACCTCACTCTCCTTTTGTGCCAGGTGGAGCTGTGTGTGTATCATGATGTCATCTTGTTCCGGTGTTTTCTGCTGCTTTTCTTTAGACACTCAGCTGTCACTCTTGGTCTCTTTCCTTACTCTTTTACACACAAACACACACACACACACACACACACACACACAGAATGACAGGCCTGTTGTGAAAGCTGACACTTTCTATTTAACTCTTGCACAGAGCTGGATGTGCGTGTGTGTGGGTGTGTGTGTGTCTGTGTTGTAGTATCTTATTAACAAAGGATCTGGGTTGTCGTGTCTTCTGCTACCTTATCCAGCCCCTCCGCTGTGCAGAGACCATCATTGTTTTTTTATATTTATGGAGCAGTTGCATGTGTGCAATATTCTCATTGCACGAACTGCTATCACAACCCAGCACATAACACACTCATCAAGTTTCAGTTTCAACTTTATTTTGTCCCTGTGGGAAAATTTTTTTGGGGCAGCTCTTAAAAGCAACTTGCATAAAACTGAAAGAGTAAGAGACACAGCAACTGACAGCGACCAATAGAAGGTGCTGATAGAGAGTTTCAGGCCAGCAGCATAAGACAAATGACCATCGTCATCATTATCACAGGCTTCATGGCCATCAATGCCAATCAATGGCGAGCACCTTCCTGCTGCTTATACCATCACGTTCAGGCAGAAGGCAGAAGGGAAACTGACTGGAAACATTTGTTTGTGGCTTGTGTGGTCTTTTCTGACCATGTGACACGTTATTTCAAATTCTTTTTGATAGTGACATGCAGAGATTTTACGATACCATTTTTTCCTCTTTGATACCTATTCCAATACCTGACCTAGTGAATTGGACTGATCCAATACAATTGCCCTGCAGGCTAGTGTTTCAGAGCGGCGAAGAAGTGATTTCTGAGAAAACTGCAGTTTTATCCGAGTTTGAATCTATAAGTTTATTAATGAATACGTGGTATTGGTTAGGTGCGTAGACTCCACTATCCAGTAATTAAGGCAGTATTTACCGATACTAGTGTTAGTATCAGAACAATTCTAGTGACATGACAGGTGTTAATAAGTTTAACCAATTTCAGCCTAACCTCGCCTATTCTATATTATATCCAGAGCTCTATTGTGTGAAGAAAACGTTTCGGTCACTGTACATACGTACATGCCGTCAGGTCTGGGTCTGGGCTCAAACACTATTGTGAGTATAATTGCAGTAGAAGATCAATCCAGCATCTTAACACAGCACAGGAATCTTCCAGCTCCTATGGTGTTCACTGCATTGCTAATGTCTGAAGACGGATTTTATTCTGTGAGCCTTTCTCATCATTCGTCCTAACCGCCAGCCTTGGTTTTCAAATAGTCTCATATCATCACCAAGTTTTTTTTTGTTTGTTTTTTTTCCTAAAATTAAGTTACTGTAAGTTCCATCACCGCAGCATCTAGAGAGGGGAAACACTGCTGAATGTGCTGCACTGATACCATTGAGCTGGGAGTGTGAGGGCCTCTGGAGCAGACTGTTAGAGGAGAGCTGCAGGCTGTGTGGAGGGGAGCTCGAAGCAGCCGCACACTGAGCTGAAGGTCATGCTCAGTGTGGCCGGGCAGTAGGTGCTACGTTAGGACACGCACTGGCCATTTTCCGTCAAGTCAAAGTTTTATTCTACAAGTCTCTCTCGAGCTTTTCTCGTCTGCTTTCATGTGGTGTAGCAGTTTTACTGCCACAGAGCTCTAAATGACATTTTGATAAAGCCTTGATGTGCTGCTACAAAACCTGCTTGTTGATGTGACAATGTGACATTCAGTTTGCATGTTGAGAATCCAGTAGAAGGACGCTGCATGCTGAAATACACAACAGGTTTGTTGTTTTTTTATGTGTGTTTTGCTGATAGTGTGATTGTTTGTGCTAAAGCTTACGGGTTAATGGTAACTTGTTATATTTCCTGTGGGGGAGTGTTGACAGGATTCAGTTTTAGGACTTTGCAATTACCAATTTTGCAAGCAGTCTCCAAAGGAGAATGAAACCTCAAATTGTCTGTTGTTTTTTTTTTTTTGTTTTTTTTACATTTATTTTCATTACTTTTAAACTTGTAAATCCTGTTGCATTCAGGCTAGCCGGTTAACCAAGCCGCACCACAGCCTATCAGGTTTTGCTACAGTATGTTATCATTATCCCTTTTTAAATGTCTGTTGATTCCTGAAGGGATAATTAGTCATTTGCTTGCACCCTTCACAAAGTAACAGGCGACAGGGCATTTTAAGAAGTTTGCTGCTGTACTAGTTTCTCCTCACCTCGCTGGTAATGTCATCTGAGTAGATAATCAGTAGGAAATGCAGCCTCTATTGCAGATCGCAGTTGGACTGTGTCCATTTTTCCAACTGAAAAAAAAGAAGCTATTCTCTGCTTAAAATAGAGCCGAGGGGTTCAGCTCTTAATTAATTCCCTCCCACCCACCCCCACCAAATTTCTTTTATTTATTTTTTTATTTTTTTTTACAGATTTTAGTGAATATCTCTGCTCACTTCACTTTTGCAATCTTTAACTATTTCACTGGCTTTGTACCATTTGTACTATACATTGGTTATTATTATTCTGAGTGTTGTTTTTGTGTTTCCTTGTTGAGTGAGAATATGTAGGAGAATATATTTAGAGTCGGTTCAACTTCAATTCATTCAACTCAAACTCAATTTTTCTATTAGGAGAAGCAATTTAAATGCACACAGTAGTCTGAGAGTAAACCACACAGATGGACTTCAGCAGCCGCATGCGTAACATGTACACAGACCTCCACTCACAAATAGTTGATGGTTGGTAGCACCTGTGGGGGGGGGGGGGGTCTCTCTGTTAGATTGGACCCAGATGCCTTTCTCTGTGTGTGTGTGTGTGTGTGTGTGTGTGTGTGTGTGTGTGTGTGTGTGTGTGTGTGTGTGTGTGTGTGTATGTGTGTGTGTTGGATGGATTAATTTGGTGAATCTTTGTCTAAAACTATCCCTGTATGTTTGCACAGGTCTGTCTCTTCATCTCTTTTACATCTGTGTGTGTCTGTGTGTGTGTGTGCGCACTTGTGTGTGCATGTGTGTGTGTGTGTGTGTGCATTAGGAAGAGAGCAAGAGACTGATCCAGTGTATAGGATATTGGACTTGGCAGTATGGAATTTAGTTAATTCCTCCAGCTTGTCTTCTAGCTTGATTAAATAATCGCTGATTTAATGCAAGTCAGTGCATGTATCAGTGTAAGTGTGCGTGTGTGTGTGTGTGTGTGTATGTGTGTGTGTGCATGGATCTCTGCTTGTGTGCTTGCGTCTGTGTGTTAAAAGCAGGGCTGACTTACTCTTTAAGTGAATTAAATGTAATTTCATTTTGAAAGACTTTGTTTAGAGAGCCCTCTTTTTTAATTTATTTTAGACCGCAGGGCGCCTCAATCTTTCTTTCTTCTCTTTCTCATTCCATCTCTCCCTCCAGTTCCCCCTCTTTTTCTCTGTCTATTTTAACATAAAACTGCCAGGACTTCAGCACCTTTACATTTGAAATGTTTGTGTGTTTAGTTTTCTTTCACCATGCTCATTGCGCAATAATGAAAAATGTGTTTTGTTGTAAAATTAAATTACTATTACAAAAATTTGAATCCTGTAGGAAGAACGATGGTCCTCCCATTCATGGTAATACACATTACTGAGGATTGCGAGGTGAGTCCTTGACAACAAGATATTTTAATAAGCTTGGAGATTAACACAAACTTGAATTTTATTTTCCAAATGGATGTAAAGCATTTAGAAATACAGCAGCTCATGTGCAGGCCACCAGTCTGCCTCATCAAATTAATTCAAGTAAAGCTACACCACCAGTTTAAAGATGCCACCGCACATTGGTTGCAGATGGCAGCTGTAACATCAGGGGTAAAGAAAGTAAATTTGAGGGACCCAGTATTG